>NC_072381.2:59941363-60244393 GCF_028885625.2 Pongo pygmaeus
GGGAATTTGAATTGGTGTCTGTCATATCCATTTACAATATTTCTTAGTAAATACTGCAGTGGAGACATTTCTACCTTCTTCCCACACTAGAGAGTTGGAAGGATTAATTAGCAGCTTTCTGCAAAGTGCTATAGGTTCTTTTTCTCAGCAGACAGAGTAATGACTAATTCCCAGACCTCATCCTGAAAAGAAGGTTACAGTAACAACCAAAACCCTGCCTCAGAGAAGTGCTAAAAAGTCATAAACTGTTTTTGCTCATCTGAAGGCACTTGGAAAACTTATTGCAACATTGTATATCAAAACTTTAATTATATTCACACTCAATAATCCCAGGCTAGCAGTATAATTTAAAGAAAAAAAGTCTTTGTGAACAAAAATGTAATTAAAACCTCTTTTGAATAGTAAAAACAATGAAAGCAAACCTTGTCCAACAATCAGAAGATAGAATAAGTTAATGTGTATCTATTTAAGGAATATTACATAGCCATTAAATTGTATTTTTGAAGGGTTTATAATAACCAAGAGAAATAGTCTAGATTCATATGAAAATTAAATATAAAATTGGCCATTAAAACTATTTCAACTTAATTTTTTTTTTTTTTGACAGAGTTTCACTCTTGTCAACCAGGCTGGAGTGCAGTGGCATGATCTCAGCTCACTGCAACCTTTGCCTCCTGGGTTCAAGTGATTCTCTTGCCTCAGCCTCCCAAGTAGCTGGGATTACAGGTGCTCACCACCATGTCCGGGCCAACTTAAAATTCGTACACTGAAAATAACTGGTGGAAAGGAATTATCTAAAGATAAAAAGTAGCTCTGTTTAGGTGCTAGGACTAGAACTGACATATCTTCTTTCTACTTTTCCTTATGATCCAGGATTTCTTAATTAGTTACTGCTATTTTTATCTGGAAAAAAAAAAAAAGAAAACCATATATATCTTGCCTCACCCTGTCCACAAATGCTTGGCTACACAACCCTATGTTGAAAAGATTTTCATATTGCTGTTCCTCTCTAAAATTACCTCTTTATTTACTTTTCTCTGACTTTTTACTCTTCGGCCCCTCCCATTTTCTTCTTATTCTGAATTCATTTGGGATTTGGAATTTAAATACATTTCTTGAGGTGTGCACTGGAACAAACCCATTGTTTGTATTAGGCAGCATGGTTGCCACCATACTCCCTGGCTGGAAACTGCAATTTAGTTGCTGGCAGCTCCCACCCCTTTTATTGCTGGGGAAGAAGGTGAATCCTGGCTCCTGGTCCATGGGTCCCTGGATTCCCTGTGGTGTCAGTTCCCCAGAATGATACAAAATCACATCTTCATTGGGACATCTGCTTTACACTCCCTTTCTCTTCATACACAAAGAGTAGAAAAAAGGCTGACTTTATCTAGGAGGCAAGGTATTCTTGAGGAAATCATTTTATTCTGACTTCTGTCCTTATTGTCAAGCCTATCTGAAGGTTCCTTCAGTTTTAACTGTCACAGATCTATCCCAACTAGTCCCCATTTTTAAGTCCTGAAGTATAATGGAATCCTGGTAGAAAGGAACTTCAAAATCCATGTTTACTTCAATTCTCTCATCTGTATGTGAAAGCTCTGTGTAACCTCTCTACCCAGGAGTTGCCCAAGGAATTTTTAACTCAAGCATATACATCCATGGCAGGAAACTCACTACTTCAGGAGGATGCTCATTTGGGGGTAGCTTGCTTAGAAAGTTCTACCAAGGAAAGAAATACTTCTGTCTCTCCTGTATATTCTTCTCACTGGTGAATGTTTCATTTAAGAATGTACACACCTACAGCACTCTGCATCTTGCTTACTGACCAGAATAGTATCCACATGTTCAAGGATTGTGCAATTCACACAGGTTAAGAAATTGTTTCCAGAAGATAATACTAAAATGCACACATTACTTATTTTCTTTTTCTTTTTTTTGTAGTTCAACCTTCAATTTCCTAAATCCAGACTAAAGAAACTTATTTAAGTCATTATAGGTATGTGAATACCTTAATGGACTACAGGGAGAATGGTAGACATTTTCATTTTTCATAGTCCCTGTGTTGGAAGCAATTTTACAGGTTTATTGTCTTTTTGAATTCCCATTTGACAACCCTGGGAAAAGGCTGCACAGCCTGTACTAATCCCTTGAATGCTCCTCCCTAATGTTAGTATGCATGCTAACTGATTTATCTTTCAGTAGTTTTATCCTCCCCAAATCTAAAAGATAGACATTACTATGCTCACTTAACATTTGAATAAACGAATTTCAGAAAGTCTAAGCAGAAAAACCTCACGGGAAGACAGCAGCAAGACCAGGGTCTCAGTTCAGAATCAAGTGTTCTGAATAAATGTCTGTGCTTTTTCCAATACACTCTGTGACCATTTTATATTCTTCTTAATATTGAGCCAGATCTTTCTCTTGTTTCTCCTGCACAAAAGAAATTAAATCCTCCTTCCATATTGAAGCTGTTGAAGTCATTGAATACAGTGGTAAATAAAGTTCCCAAAGATTCAATTGCACTCCTACTTCCGTAACTGTTCCTGAAATGACAGAGCTTCCAGCCTCCTCTCTGCATGAGGTCATCGCTTCTAAGGGCTTCCCAGAGTGTGCCTGGAACTCAACAAGCTGTTGAAAGAGTGTGTATGTGGAACCGCTTTTTTTTTCTTTCAGTAAAGTCAACAACCAAGGTTCATCTGAGCTCTGTACAGTGGCATCACCAGAGTGAGAAGAAGTCAATAAAGGCCCTATCTTCATTTGGCAGGACTTTCTTGAGCAAACTCTGTGGCCACCTGTTTCTAAATTGCTTCTAGTTCCATGAGATGGTGAGAACCAACTCAAATAATGGTTAACACCCTATTTTTCCATCCTGTCTATACTCCATGGCTGCAGCTAAGCCCATTGGAGAATCTGGATGTTCTTACTAGTATAAAAGGACGAAAGGAAAAATATGCTAGAGAATGTTTAAAAAAACAACGTCTCCTGAACGGCTTTGTAATGTAATCATTTACTGCAGAAAAAGCCTAACGGCAATGTTTTGATAACTAAAATATATATAAAATGAAATTATTCACAGTTCACTTCCAATCACTATTTTTAAAATTCAAATCACATGAAAATATGTAAAACATATTCCATGATATTGAGAGACTCTCTCCACCTCACAATATAATGTAGTGTCTGGTGCAAAGGCTGCGAGTTCAAACCCAATTCTCCCGTTTACTAGCTGTGACCGTGGGCAAGACACTTACACTTTGTAAAGTGTCTTTGTTTCTTTACCTGTAAAATGGGACACTATAGTAGCACACATCTCATCTGGCTGCTGTGAAGGTTAAATGAGACAATTCCGGAAAAGCACTGAAATTGTACTGCCTGGAACTGGTAAATAATGAATGGTGTCAGTGTTCTTGTTTTGCCATATGACTGTATGAGAATATTGTGGGAGTTCTCAAGCTACAGAGAGATGGCATTTGTGGCTAAGGTTACCTTTATATAACCTAGAAGTGGGTTTTTAAGTCATGGCTTGAATGATGGGTAATATTTAACAGTGGTGAGGGAAGGGATGTATGTGAGAGTCCATTTGGCACCTGTGTTAGAATAACTGCCATGGCACTGTCTGTGGGCCTCTCTGTGTAGAAGAAAGGTAAACTTTATGAAAATTCTGGTAAAGATAATTAAAAGGAGTCTTGCAGTATATAATAATTTCAATATATGATAAAGTTTATCATTCCAATTCCAGAAAATTGCCAGCCATCTTGCTTTGAATTATGTGGGGTTATTTTTTAATAAACAATAAAAAAACAATAGTTTAATTTTTCTACAGCAAAAATATAAGCTGATGTGATTTTTCCCTGTCCTTGTCTTCATGCTGTTGACTGCATGCAGTCAAGATGCTAATTAAAACCACCTAATTTAAATGCCAAGTTTGCCCTGAAATAGATTCCCAGTAATTTTGCAAAATTACTACTGGGCATGGAGGATGCAAAAGATATGCTTAAATAATCTGTTTTGCTTAAAGTGATTTAAATGGAGAAGTCAGGCATTTTCAGCCTCCATGCCCTGAAGAAAATGTGCTGGAAGGAAATCATGGCAGGAAGTCCACGGATGGAGGCACACTCCAGCTCCAACGACAGAGTCCACAGGACTTCTGGAGATCCTTATTTTTATTTTGGGTTATCTTTCCAAAATCGGTCAGGACTGTTGTCCCGAGCAGCCTTGTTAAAATGTAACCACTGTAGAGTTATTTAAACTACAATGAAAATCAATATGGTAAAAAAAAATAGCTAAATAGCTAAATATATGATCTCCTGTCTTCCTCAAGGTAGCTGATAATAGAAAAATAAATGTGTGGAAAGTACCAGATTTGAGCAGGAGGAAAATATTACAGGAAACCAGCATGACCTATGTTAACAGGTCAGCTGTGAGTCTGATAGAGGAAACTCAGTATTGGCAGAAACAGGAAGAAGACAGGTACCAAGAAATTGGTTTGTACAGGCCCCTGCTCTCGACTGTCACAAGTCAGGAACTGGAGGACATCAAATTCAATATTTTGGGAATAAATGGACCTAAAGGTTATTCTGTGTGTATGTTGCAGGGTGTGGAAATGGGTCCCAAGCACTCAATGGAAAGAAGAAAAAATTAGTTGTAATATCCCTTGTAATTCTTTTAATCTATAATTTTTAAAGGTAATGCTCTTTACTCGAGTGAATTCACACTTACACCCAAAAGAAGAAATCCTTTAGGTAACACCTGTGCATGGGTTTATTTCCTTTTGACTGTTCTTTGTATACTCTCATTGATAATGACACAATTTGTGGGTGATTTCAGAACTTCAGATTCCAGATCAGGTTCAAAACACTCTTCATGGTCAGTATGGAAGCCTTTATTGGGCCTCACCTTTCCCCAAGGCATACTGAGATCTCCATTAAGCTCAGGGTCCATACAGCTGGTAGGTTATCTACATATATATTTGCTTCTTTCTCTCTTCTATACCATCATTGTTCTCATAACCTCATCAAGAAACCTGCTAAAGTCCATCAAGCAAACTTAATCAATTGACAAGTATTAATTGATCATCTATAAAAGTGCAAGGATCTCATTGTTAATTAGCTGATTCACAACATGATTTGAGTCAGCCATGGATGGTGAGGCTGAGTGAATGGGTAATGATGAGGGTCCCTGAGTGTAAGTCTCATCATCTTCAGTGATGGCAGAGCCCTATCTACATAAATCATCACAGACTCAGCTCTATTACCAAGATGCCCTGATTAAGCCCTGTAAATGGCAGAATGCAGAGTCCAATCCAATTAGCCTTACATTGGTCTTTATTACATACCAGGAAGCCCATGATTTCCAATGCACATTTGACAAATTATACTTTCTTGTCTTCTGATAATAAGGAAAGGAAATGTGAAATGCACATTTTTCGTGTTCCTTCTTGCATCATAGTTGTTGCTACCGTGGTGACATATTTTACCACTTACACATATTGTGACCATATCAACCAACATACAATATGTTTCCATCTTTAATTTGAAAATGCTTTCTGACATCCTGCACATCTGCCACCAACTCAGATAAGATTGAGGAGAAATGTTTGGGTCAGTGGTGCATGAAATCTAATTGAATGGCTCAGAACTCTACCATTTACATCTGTTCTGCTTTCCAAAGACCAGACAGATGGAAAACAAGGACAAGGACTGAAACACTCCATCTCTAAAGTGGCCAAGCAAAGCTGGGCCCTACATTAAGAAGGATTGCTTCATACCTAATTCTCACTTTCAAGGCTATAATATCATGTTTTACACAAATAGTTTTAACCACTTGTCTTTCTGCATTTCTATGAAGAGCATATTAGTTACACTCTAACATAAACCAACTTGGTACTAAAAAAGGTATTTGTGTATTTAATTAAATTCTGGATAATAGAAGCATTATTCTATGTTGCAGATGTTTACCAGTGATTTGTGATAGTTTTTTTTTTTTTTAACTAAAAGCAGTGTAGGAAATAGAAAAGTGAATAGGCTATGTTTAAATATCATACAAGCCTCTATTTCTCCACTTACTAGATATGAGAGAGGAAGTTAGCCTTGAGAGGTGCTGTCCTTATCCTTAAGTGGCTATTTTGGCATTTTAAAATGGGGTTGCTGGAAGATTAGAGGAGACCAAGATTATGAAGCCACTAGCACAGTATCTGGTAGATAACAGACACTGAAAAATGCATCAGCTTCACTTCTGTTCTATCCAGAATAGGAAAGATCTTTAATGTCTTTTAGGCTCACTGGTCTAGCCATTCTTTTAAATGTATTAAGGTTCAAATAATGCATTACTAAAAGCACATTTTATATATATATATATATATTTATATTTATCATCCTTTCTTAAAATTAATGAGGGATTTAGGATTCCCAAGTACTAAGTTAGGCTTAATATTTCATGGATTTATTAAACATTCTATTACATATATTTCTCATTCAAAAGCACCAACCTGGTATATTGGGTTCATTGTAAAATTAAGCTTACATTAAATATTATATATGTATATAGTATATATATACGTATGCATATGTGTATACATATATTTAAGAGTAGAAATCATAGTAAATATAGACTTATAATTTCCTGGAATAAAAGTTGTTAAAAATTACCTGGATTTAAAAAAATTAACTCAACACAATTTTAATTGATAAATATTTTATGCTGTAATTTATGTTTCCAGTTTCATAAGTCAGAGTATGAGGTCACCATGCATTCCAGAGGCAAAGAGATATTCCACTGTGACTTAATTGCTCATGATTAAAGATAGGAATCATTAGATTTTGCCACAAGGGAAGAAGGAGAATGGTTAAGGTGGGGAAAAAAGGAAGGAAGGCAAAATTTGGTAGTAATCAGGATGAAATAGAGCAAAAGAGAATTTCTACCTTAAATATAAATCTGCATTGTTTCAACCATGAGTTACATAGCAATTCAATAAAATTGGCAAGTTATGAAAGCAGGGAATTTTTTCTTGTTGTTTTTAATAAAATGTACAGATTTCACTACTTTCAAGTCATACTAAGCAAAGAAATAATACACATATTAACTGCTGGAGGGCTCTTATGAATATTATCTCATTTAAATTTTATAATAATGCAGTAAATGTGTGCCACTTATCTAGATAGGCCTTTCATATGGCAAAATTAAACCCAGGAGTATTAAGTAAAGTGGTGAAGTTAAAATTAAATGCCAAGTTTTTCTGTCTCAAAGCAATAATATTTAGCATGCTTTCTACGGCAGTTATGCTAGAAGAATTCAGAGGAGGGCAAGGAGGAGTTTGAAAGTGTTGATCTGGCTACAGGAAGCATTCTGGGGTCCCTTCCCTATCATACATGTCTCTGGAAGAAGAATTGTATGTAAATTTGGGGTAAGAAAATGCAATAATTTAGACTAGGGGCATAGAATGAGTTGTTCTGGCTGAAGCTGAGATTTTTATTTTTGCCCATGTCAAAGATATATCCCAGAACACTGGGTGGGGACTACATATTTAAAAATAAACGTCGTAATTATTTTCAAATTCCATTCCTTATTTTGGAAGGAAAAGGCTTTACATTGCACATTTCTGTCTCCTCTACTTTGCTTCCTGCCTTGCAAGAGGTGCTAGGCTTTTCTGTCTCACAGGTACTACGATTTGGCTGAAAACTCTAGGAAGACTGGGCCCATGTCTATCTTATTGAGCCATGTAAATATCCCTGAAGTCCAACATAATGCCTGGCACGTAGAAAATGCCAAAGTGTGGGATGGATGAATAAATGAGAAGCAAGTAAAAATCTGAAAATCCTGGGAACAAGGCAGAGAGCAAATCTGGTTCAGAGTCCACACTGGAGAAGAGATAAATGAACTAAGCAGTTCTGGGAGAAGTAGTTCAGACAGACCCTTAAAGGCAATAGTACACAGAACGCACACTTTTATGACTTGATGGAGAAGCAGGCTGGGGCTCAGAGACCAATTCTGGCAGGATATATAGCTGTTACCACCTCAGCTTCAGAATCCTTAAGCCCTACTCCCGAAGTTTAAAAGGAAGCATCCCAAAGTATCAAGTTTTTATATCCTTCTTTAATTGCCGAAAGAGAGCAAAGAGAAACAATAGAATGCCTGAATTCAGTTGGCATTGTCATTGTGATTAGTGGTACCCTGGGTGAAATAGTCAAATAAAATTGGGAATCTCGAAGATTAAAAAATATCTGGCAGAGATGATGGGTTAGAAAAATAACACAAATGCTCCTTAACTTACAATGGGGTTATGTCCTGAAAAAAAAAAAAAAACAACCATCCAAAATTGAAAATAGCACACACTGAAAATGCATTTAACACACTTAACCTATGGCTCATCACAGTTTAGGCTAGTCTACTTCAAACATGCTCACAACACTTCCACTTGCCTACAGTTGGGCGAAATCATCTAATGCGAAGCTTGTTTTATAATAATGTGTTGAGTACTGCCACAGATGGATGTTTTATAGACGTGATGGGTTGCAGAAATACATAACACAAACACACTGGCAACACACTGTAGAGTGTAGTGTCAGTTGTTTACCCTTGAGATTGCCTGGCTGGCTGGGAGCTGTGGCTCACTGCTTCAGGCCAGCATCATAAGAGTATCCTGCTGCTTACTGACAGCCTGGGACAACATCAAAATTAAAAATTCTAAGTATGGTTTCCACTGAATGTGTGTTGCTTCCCCACCATCTTAAAGTCAACAAATCGTAAGTCAAACCATCATAAGTTAGAGGCCGTCTGTGTGTGTATAATTTCTCTTTTTAGGTTTAAGAAATGATTTGAGGCTGGGTGCGGTGGCTCACGCCTGTAATCCCAGCACTTTGGGAGGCCGAGGCAGGCGGATCACGAGGTCAGGAGATCGAGACCATCCTGGCTAACATGGTGAAACCCCGTCTCTACTAAAAGTACAAAGAATTAGCCGGGCGCAGTGGCGGGCACCTGTAGTCCCAGCTACTGGGGAGGCTGAGGCAGGAGAATGGCGTGAACCCGGGAGGCGGAGCTTGCAGTGAGCCGAGATTGCGCCACTGCACTCCAGCCTGGGTGACAGAGCGAGACTCCAACTCAAAAAAAAAAAAAAAAAAAAAAAAAAAAAAGAAATGATTTGAAATGGGGTGTGTAGTAGAGGTAATGAATAAACACCATATCTTTGATAAACACATCTGGGTAAATGATTTTCATCAACTGCTTTGATATATTATCTTTGCATCTTTCCCACAAATCCAAAGAACCTCACGACCTCCCACTGCCACCTCCTGAAGGCCATGATATGATTTTCGGGGGAATATCATTTCTCTTCTTAGAGACAATCTACTTCAAAATCAGGAAAGGAAGCACCATCACTGTAAAAAAATAGTATTACCTTTATGATAAATAGCATAGCTAACTTTTCAGGTCCTTATTAGCTTCTAAATGTGAAATTATATTTTAGTAAAAGAAAATGCCAGTGACAACAGGTAGACTTACCTCCTTGCAAAGTAGGCTCTGCAAGGATGTTAAACATGGACATAAATTTCTCAGCTGTGATCATTTTTTGGCCATTTCCTGACCCAGATGGGAAAAGGAACTGGAAAATTCTCTGTTTCCTTGCATATCCTGTGGTGACATGGAACTTGAGGTAGGAAAAGTGAAGCCTTGCCAATTATGGTTATTACATGGTTTCTACGTTATCTACCACTGGCTTGGTTCTGAGGAAACAAGACAGACACTTGAGAAGTGTGAAAGTTAACAGCCTTGAATCAGGGTTTGACTGAAGTAGCTGTGAAAATGTAGACCTTGGTTGCCAGAGTTTGCTATCTTACTGTACTACTTAGTAGCTGCCTGACCTTGGGAATTAAGTAAGCTTTGATTCTGTCACAGAAGCAGGTTAGTAAGGGTAGCTTCAGCTCAGGTCTATGAGGAAGATGAAATGATATTTTTACTATCTCCCCCCAGTCCAAACTATTTCAAGTTAAATCAGTTTTCTTTTATAGACATTGAGAAAGTACTTTTTAGTGGGCTCTCTGTCTTTTGATCATCCCCACATGATATCAGATGATACTAACAGCCAACACGCACTGCTTATTCTACTTCACTCTGCTGTTTCGCATGCAGCCAATCATTTATTCATCACACCCCCATAAACTAGTTATTATTCTCAGTTTAAAGGGTCAAAACTGCAGCTAAGAGAAATTGTGCCAGATGGCAGAGTTGGTCAGTTGTTACAGCGGGAATTTTCCCCAGGTCTGTTTGTCTCCAAGACCCCCATACTGGGTTTTGTTGAGGAGAAGATGAGACAGGCCCACAAACTAATTTCTCTCCACCATCCTTGATGTAAACTTCAGCAGGTCTGACTTCATCCCGGTCAATAAGTATTTTAACTAGCACAATACGAAAACCTTGAAAAGACAATACTTTAAGTTCCGCAAACCTTCAAGACTCCGACTCTTTTAATTTACACATTGAATAATAAAAACTAAAATGAAAGTGGCATCTCAACACTGGGAGACTTGTTCATAGTGACACTGGGCAATTAATTAAGCTCAGTTACTCTAAAATGAAATTTAAAATCTCCATCTCACTAAGATATTATAAATACTAAATAAGGATACATATGTAATATCCTTGATAATGCCAATTATAATAAGCATATAGAGATTATTATTAATCTGTAGACCACAGAGACCAGTCAAAAGCACTTTTAGAACAGGAAAAGAGCTAGTATTTCATACTTTTATAAGGCAGAGGTGAATAGGATGGCTTGGTGGTTGTGTTAACGACAGAGGCAGGAAACAGAAATTCTAGGCAGACAGGGGTGGGTGGGTCTCTGGTGAAACCCCACCATCCAAGTCGAAAGCCTGAAACCTGTGGCCCAAAGTGAGAACTTCTATCCCTGTTTGCCCATTCTCTCCTGATTCGCTCTTTTTGAATAACGTCTTTTTACCAATAGAATGTTGCCTTTTCCAAAACTATCTACAGCCTGCTCTGCCCCACATCCTGTGCCCTATAAAGACCCAGACTCATTTGGTAGAGAGGGAGAAGCAGCTTGACTGGAGAGAAGTGACTTGACTTCAGAGGGATGACTGGGCTTCAGAGGAGAGATGACTTAACTTTGGGGAAGAGCCAGCCAGAGAGGGCCAGACTTCAGGGAAGATTATCTGCCTGCCCCATCCCCTCTCCAGGTCCCCTCTCTGCTGAGAGCCATTTCCTTTGCTGAATAAAATTATCTACCTCCATTATCCTTCAAGTGTCCGTGCAACCTCATTCTTCTTGGACGCTGGACAAGAGCTCAGGACCCACCAAGTGTAGGTACCCAATATAGGCTGTCACACTATACTAGCCCTTTGCCCTCACTGGTGGAGAGCAGCAGGCCCACGCGACAAGGCAAGAGGCCCACTGAGCTGATAACATACCACTGTCCACAGACGGTGGAGCTAAGAGAGCATTGTAATATGCCCTCTGGGGCTTTGGGGGTCGCAGGCACCCCCACCTAGGCACCATCGCCTCAGGGTCCACATGAAGCCTACTCTTGCTGGAGCCCAAAGTGCATTCTTTGTACAAGAGGTTGAGCATGACAGGCCAAGTAAATGGGGCATCCGTGTCGCAAGTCCGATGAAGGGGTTAAGAAAAACTCCTGCATCATTAGTTTGCTAGGGATGCCATAACAAACTGCCAAGATTGGTTGGCTTAAGCAGCACAAATTTATTTACTTGCATTCCTGGAGGCTAGAAGTCTAAGGTCAGCAGTATCGGTTTCTGCTAAGGCCTTTCTCCTTGGCTTGTAGATGTTTGTCTTCCCCCTGTGTCTTCACACGATCCTTCCTCTATGTCTGTCTGTGTCCTCATCTCCACTTCTTAAAGGATACCAGTCATATTAGATTGGGGCTCACCCTCATAACCTCACCTAAACCTTATTACCTCTTTATGTCTCCAACTACAGTCACATTATGATGCACTGGAGATTAGGACTTCAATGTAAACATTTTTAGGAAACACAATTTATCCTGTAATATTGATCATCCAAGAAAAGGTGAGTGATCTCAGGGAGACCAATCAGGAAGCCCTTGAATGTCTGAAATTGAGAAATTTCACATTTTTCCTCAGGTATTTTTATTTTTAAAGGTTTGCATGAGGCTACACTTTAGTATGCAGAAATACCAATCCCTTGGCTAGTTTCCATGGTCCCCAGGAACATAAAGATCAGAAGAAATCTTGCTGCAGAATGTATGGGGTTAGAGTCTTAGTTCTTTATCAAGCCTTGTGCTCACCCCTCCTGCTCTCCAGCTCATACTGGTATTAAAGGCTCCCCTGCCCCATATTCACATAATGGTGCCAGATTTCAAGCTTTCTAGAGAAAACTTTTTTATTCTTTTTTACACTGCATTTTCTTTTTCCTAAATATTATATCTCCAATTTTCTCTAATTTCCATTAAAGGAGTTTCTAAATATTGGAACTATAATAAAATATAAATGGAAAAAAATGGCAGTAATACTTTGGCCCAACATGATAGATAAAAATAAAAATCTCTAATGGTAATGCCAAACCTCCACTTATTCTTGGATTTGCAAAAGAATTTAAATTTTTTTTTCCTAAGTATACATGATTGTACCTTTATCATGGTAGAAATCACAGCAAAATAAAATTAAATAAAAAAATAAAAATCACTCCTATTACCTCCATTCAGAAAGAAATACGTTAAAATTTTGCACTGCTACAAACTTCAAACATGTCCATAAAAAGGGTGCAAAATTTGCATTATATCATTTAATATCATACTTTTTATACTCAATATCATACTATCATTATATAATTATGACACCATAATTTTCTGAAAATGGGAGTTTAATGAATAATTAACATTTCATATTTCATAATATAAATATAGTTTAACAATTGCTGTAAAGTTTGGAATTAGAAGTTTTTATATATTTTTATAATTTTTCTTCTATTGTGGATTCCATATTTATTTCATTTGCTCATTTTTCTGCAACGTTTGGTGATATGACACATTTTCGAGCTGAGAAATGCACGTTATTATGCTTAATGAAATATCACCCTATTTTACGTTTAAATGTTTAATTGGTTTAACTCAGGATAGACAGTGTGAGGCAGGTACAAGATAATTTAGGTACACTCTTTCCTAATGAATTAATTAAAACTGTCAATCACCAAGTGATACTCTTACTTCATTCAACTTTGGATTGTCCTCCTGTGACTATTTTCTAATGACTATTGGACCAACTCCCTGCATAAATTCCCCTCCTGTCCCCCTGCCTCATCACTCTCCCTCTCCGCAGGCCCCATACACACACACCTTTAATCTGGGTAGGCTGATTGTCGCTTGCACTGTCTGGCATCACAGCTCCGGCTGGCTGGCTAGAAATGATGATGACAAAGAGGCAAGTTCCCTGCCAAAGTCAAAGACAAATGTCACTCTTGTAATAAAACTCAATTACAGTCAAATTAATCACAATAATGCTGGGGCTGTTAGAGAAAATGGAGCAATTTGGAGGAAATCTGTCTAAAACACTGGGTAAGCAGTGGACTCACAGAAGTCCCAACAGCTCAGGTGGGCAGGGGACACAGATCACAGGTGGACTGCTAAGCCAGGAAATGGGTCCTCACCAGAGTTCATGAGAAGCTACATTCTCTCCCTAAATGATATTCTATTTTACATGACTTTTTTTATAAGAGCAGTGAATTATCAGAATTAAGGAATCTTCACAGCACATTAGACGCATTTGCCGGAGAAGACAGATGCTCCTTAGCTGTCAAAACACAATTGAAGACCTGGGGATACATCTGTGTGGCTCAGAGAATGAAGTGATTTCCATGCCAACCAGCCGTGGCTTCCACTACAGCCCCACACTTAGGAGACTGCGTCCCACTGCTTCGTCCTGGCTGCATGCCAGGCAGTACAAGGTGTTCGTTTTGACATTGTTTTTCCTAAGAAACTTCATCTTTCTTAGCAATTTGTGATTTTCTTTTTAGACTTTATAGGATGACTTCATATAGAGGGCATTCAAGAGGAGCCTATTTTACACAACAGGACTTTATTCACCCCCAACAGACATTTATGTCAGAGCCCTGTGCCCCTAGAAGTCCTTGGCCTTCCCCTTCCTCACAAACTTGCTAGTGTCAGACTCCCCTTTTCTCCATGCTGCCTCCTTCTCCAAACTTCAGCTGGCCGTGTGTCTGTGTGTGGTGTGTGTGTATGTGTGTGTGTGTGTCTGTGTGTGCAGCGTGTGTGGTGTGTGTGTGTGTCTATGTGTGTATGTGTGTGGTGTGTGTATATGTGTGATGTGTGTTTGTGTTTGTGTGTGTGTATGTGTATGTGTGTCTGTGTGGTGTGTGTGTGAGTGGTGTGTGTCTGCATGTATGTTGAGGGTCTTCAAGGTTGCACAGGCAGAGCCTCTGTGCATTACTGTATTGGCAAAGGATTCTCCTCAACCAATGCACTCAGAAAAAACAAGGACTACCCAATCCCCCAATACGTATGCCCAGAAATATGTTTTACATTCAATTTAACAAACCAAAGAATTTACTTAGCATCTCAGGGTTTCCTTTTTCTCGTATACAAAGTAAAAATAATTCCTGCCTCATGAAACACTGACATAGATTGAGAAAAATGATCTATTTAATATATTTGTACCTAATAGAGGGTTTGGGCCAGAGACTTTCAATTGAAAATCAGTGTCCTTCTCTCCCTTATGCCTGAAAGGTATTGGTGGAAAGAGAAAGAGACATATGGTACAGAAAATAGAAGCAAACAGTTCAGGAAAGATATAATCTCTTGATGTCAGACATTACGTATTATGATACAGTTTTTAACAAATACAGTACAACAATAAAATGCTATAAGAAAAACAACATACTGTAGAATGCTATGATTTATCACAATATGATCACATAAGATGTGATGCTTTGAGATGGGACATGGGATAATTTTGACACCTGAGATAAGAATAAGAACATTCAGTGTGAGATCAAATTTCAGATAAAGTTTCTTGCATGTGGAAGGCTGGGATTAACAAGGCAGGAAAAAGTGCTTACACCATTACCTCTAGCCAAAAACAGCATTCAGCTTGGATATGCTATGAGTAAATGAGTTTAATGTAAGATAGAAAAACTGAAAAAAGAATTGTACACAAGGGAATAATGTGGAAAGCCACTTCTTTCTGGATGAGTGAAATATTGGTGCTTGTTTTTCAGTTTTATATCTAAGGTTTTACCTCCTTCGGCATGGGGAAAAAAATACATCTAATTAAATCCAAGTGATAGGACATGACATAATCAATATCCTGAATAGCAAAAGAAGGTTATTTTAATTTTGAGTGCAAATGGATTTCCAGTTACAATGGCAATTAAAATGCATTTTTAAAAGATGTTGAAGTACATTGCCTTGGAGAAGGTTTTCAGTGTATGTTTGCACATGGCAGTCATCCCTGTGGATGTATGTGTGTTTTGTTTGTCTGTGTGTGTAGCGTATGTGTGGCCTGCTTAAAACCAATTATCATTGACGCTAACTACATTAGTTCTCAAAAATAATATCTAAAGTACATTCTAGGTATTCTTACTAGCCTTTTTGTCCCACATGAGTAGTCTGCTGCAAGAAAAGGTCAGGTAATCAGCATCCATGAATTATCGCGTGCTTGTCTGTTTTAATGGTACATCTTACCTGTCTCTCCTTCCCTTTCCCATCTCCCTCTACAAATATTATATGGCTAGATTTTATTAGATCCCTCCACATTTTTACTATCTCTTTCTTCAGTTGTGATAATAAGATGAGTTTTAAAGTGTGAAACTTATTAAAAAGATGTAGAAGTGAAGAATCCTTCCTAGCACAAAACACCACTTCTAATGGCATCTACTGAAGCCTGATCCCATCCTATTTCTAACTAAAATGATTTTAACATCTGCCTAGAATAGATTCAGAATAAGCTACATGATTTTTAAAAAACATTCCACATGGGGATGTTAAGACACTACAAGAAATTGTTTATTTGTAGAAATGGCTTTACCTCAAAGTATAAAATAAAAAGGGCAATAGTAAAAATTTTTTATCCAATAGTCTCTAGGTGAAGTCATAAAGAAACAATATACCATTAACAATGAAAAAATAGATGATATAATAATTCAATTAAAATGAATAGACAATTATATTCCTTGCATCTTCAGTGGAAGACTAGATATGTACATGGCTCGGCAGCCAGACCTCTTCTCTTATTTCTATTTTTATAATCAGATAACATATCGATCAATTTTCCAGAATACATTTCTAAACTTGCAAACCATGTCTAGTCTAGACTGACTGAAACAGCTCTGCCAGTTAATGAGTAATAAATTAATCAATTAGGACTTTTATGTGATAGGTAATTAACAAGCGTTTGAAGAAGGTACTAGAATATTTAATATCATCTTCAAATCAGTGACATCTGGACTCACAGCTTTCTAAATCTAGTTTAACTAGAATAGGTGTATAGAATAGTAGTAGAGCCCAAACAATGGATACCACCTGTTTTGTTTATCAATAAACATAAGAGAAACTGTAGGCAGTGGTCTTGAAAGTATGGTCCCTGGATAAGAAGCATTGATATTACCTGGGTTTTTTTTTTTTTTTTGGACATATATATTATAGGTATGCACCTAAACTACTGGCAGAAACTGTTGGGACTGGAGTCTAATATTCTGTGTTTTATATAACAACCCCTTCTAGGAGTTTTGGATGAAGATTGAAATTTGAGAATGACAGTTTGTGAAGAATGGGATAAAAGGGTCAGGAGAAAACAAGTGTTTCTAGAGCAGTAGAGTAGAATAATGTTAAGACTGTAAGATCTGAGTAAAAAGTGAATTTGAATCTTGCTTCTATTACTTGAAACTTCTGAAATTCATGCAAGTTACTTATATTTTGTTAATTCCAGTTTCCTTGACTATTTAAAAAAATCATAATAAAGCATTAAACTGCACATATTAGTGCTCAATAAGTACTTGTCATTTTATTAATTATTCTTCTAATACACAAAATTAGAGCTCATAAATGCTTGTTCAATTCAACTTTTAAAAATCAATGTATTAACATTTTCCAGTTTGTAAAAATTAATTCTGAGCTAGCAGCATAAAGCTCTAGTATTTATACTGCTGCACCTGTAATTTGTGAAATAAACAAATATAATTTGAACAGAGCATAACCATGTCAAACTCATTGGAAAATGCTGCTCTACACATCTGCACTAAAATAAAAATTTTCAAACTTGCCTCCCATGAAATATGAGTGCTCAACAAAGTGGCCCACATGGTCTGTTGTTAAAGTAACAGTGCTTCGGCTGGGCGCAATGGCTCACGCCTGTAATCCCAGAACTTTGGGAGGCCAAGGCGGGCAGATCACGAGGTCAGGAGTTCGAGACCAGTCTGGCCAACGTGGTGAAACCTCTTCTCTACTAAAAATACATAAATGAGCCAGGCGTGGTGGTAGGCACCTGTAGGCCCAGCTACTTGGGAGACTGAGGCAGGAGAATTCCTTGAACCCAGAAGGCAGAGGTTGCAGTGAGCCAGGATTATACCACTGAACTCCAGCCTAGGCGACAGAGTGAGACTCTGTCTCAAAAATAATTAATTAATTAATTAATTAATTTTAAAAAATAATAAGAGAATAAAACAGTGTCCCTTCCACAATTTTTTAATGATTGCCTGAAAATTCAAATATAACTAAACAAATGACCTAGTCAAATTACAGATATGAGCCCTTAAAATATTAGATGCATTATATGAAGAACTACATGAGTAAAAATAGGAATGTATTGTATAATATATGTATTGCCATTTCATAAAATGATGAACTATGTTAATCCTTTAGAATATTTCACAAAGTACTTCTTGAACTGCCATCTCCCAAGACTAACTGGGAAGTTATATTCTTACATAATGTTTATTTCTAATTGAATACAAGATTTTTCTTGTTTGTAATCTACTGAGTAACAACTATGTCAATACCACAGATATTAAGACCTACTTCTCAAACTATTAACTACAACTCTGTCATCTAAGTAGCTATATAAAAATTCTGAGGACCTAGAATCACATTGACTTTAGAAAACAAATTCATTTTATATTCTAAGAGATATTAGTAGTGCTTCATACTTCACAGCCACACAGCATTTCCTGTAACACCCAGCCATGCTAAGCAGTGGCTTTGGAGGTAGAAACATATTTTAGAACACTAATACATATTTTGAATGTCAAATTCTCAAAACAAGAAATGTAGACTTAACAGCATTGCATATATATTTCAAGTGTACATTACAAAAATATGACAGTGTAAAAATCTTGTAGCAAATCTAAGAAGAAAGTTTAAAGGAACTTGGGAAACGCCAATACTTCAAAAATAAAATCAATATATCTCAGTAAAATAATTTTTGAAAGAAAAAAAGACATTCATTTTAAACTGCACAGATAAAAAGATTCACGGATATCAATTTTGAGAACTTTTAGAATATGTGGCATTATTCTTCCTTGCATATTAATGCCATATGTTTTTCTACTAATTCAAAAAGCATTCCTATATTCCTATAAAGCCACATATAATATTGTTATTTTGGGGATCCAGAATAAGAGCAAATTTATTTTAAATTTAACATCACATTGATTTTTACTGCATCTTGGTATCTATTTTGTAACCATAGTACTATGCTGTTTTTAAACAAAAGCAATTAAAAAAAAGGAGGAGGAGGAAATAAAGGAATGAATGAGGGAAGGAAGGCAAGATGGAAGGAAGAAAGGAAGACATACAACGTTAAGAATTTGCTTCTGCAGAGCAAAAGAAACTATCATCAGAGTGAACAGGCAACCTATAGAGTGGGAGAAAATTTTTGCAATCTACCCACCTGTCAAAGGGCTAATATGCAGAATCTACAAAGAACTTAAACAAACATACAAGAAAAAAATAACCCCATCAAAAAGTGGGCAAAAGATATGAACAGACACTTCTCAAAAGAAGACATTTATGCAGCCAACAGACACATGAAAAAAAGCTCATCATCACTGGTCATTAGAGAAATGCAAATCAAAACCACAATGAGATACCATCTCACACCAGTTAGAATGTTGATAGTTAAAAAGTCAGAAACAACAGATGCTGGAGAGGATGTGGAGAAATACGAACGCTTTTACACTGTTGGTGGGAGTGTAAATTAGTTCAACCATTGTGGAAGTCAGTGTGGCGATTCCTCAAGGGTCTAGAACTAGAAATACCATTTGACCCAGTGATCCTATTACTGGGTATATACCCAAAGGATTATAAATCATGCTACTATAAAGACACATGCACATGTATGTTTATTGTGGCACTATTCACAATAGCAAAGACTTGGAACCAACTCAAATGTCCATCAATGATAGACTGTGTTAAGAAAATGTGGCACATATACACCATGGAATACTATGCAGCCATAAAAAAGGATGAGTTCATGTCCTTTGCAGGGACATGGATGAAGCTGGAAACCATCATTCTCAGCAAACTATCACAAGGACGGAAAACCAAACACCACATATTCTCACTCATAGGTGGGAACTGAACAATGAGAACGCACGGACACAGGGTGGGGAACATCACACACCAGGGCCTGTCCGGGGGTGGAGGGGCTAGGGGAGGGATAGCATTGGGAGAAATACCTAGTGTAAATGACGAGTTGATGGGTGCAGCAAACCAACAGGGCACATGTATACCTATGTAACAAACCTGCATGTTGTGCACCTGTACCCTAGAACTTAAAGTATAATAAAATAAATAAATAAAATAAAAATGAAAAATAAAAAAATAATTTTAAAGGAAGAAAAATTCAGTTTAGATGAAAACTCATTGCAATCTAAGGATAAATAACTACTTAATAAGATACAAAATATCTTTAAAAGCCATTTGCCAGTATTACAATTAAAGTATTTTCATCATTTATTATGGAGATGACAGAGTAAAATAGGTGTTTCTGTATAAAATCAGTGAGAATTTAAAGTAGAATATTCATCTAGGTAGCAGCTACATAGTATATATTTATAATCATTAAAATATTTATATTTTGGCCTTATCCAAGGATCTATGTTCAAAAAAATATTGAGTTGTTACCAAATATTATTAATTATTTCCAAAATATCGATTTGGTTAAAATATTTGTCCTTTCTCATAATTGAATACAACACAGTCATTAGAAACCATATCTCAGTTTAGAGTAAAGCAAAGCTTCTCAATCTTTTCCTTCTCAAGATGTATACCCTGAATGACATTCAGATCAAAGTCATACACAACTCCTGGAATGAGACCTTAGGTCTTTGTCTCTTCTCAAGAAAGTAAAAAGAATACAAATCAGTAAGGGTGACTTTGTATGACCAACACTAAATCTTCTAGATTTTTTAAGATGCTAAGTCATTCTGAATTTTTGTGCTTTAAGTATTAGGCATACAAAATTATGTGGAATTCCTCACTCTTAGCCAAGAGCATCCCAGTGGGCTTGACACTTGGACAAAAACGAACACTGGGCACATTATATTAAAATATGCAGCGATGCCAGTCATTGTTTCATGAAAAAGTCAATTACAAAGCAGTATATCCAGTATAATTCCTATTTTTAAGGGAATTATATGTTAATGCGTTAAACATCCTAAAATTGAGGGACATTAAAATGTGATAATAGGCAGAATGGTTCCCCTGAAGAGGTCCACACTCTAATCCCTGAAACCAGTGTGAATATTGCTTTACACGGCAAGAGGGTCTCTGCATATATAAGTAATTGACCCTAAAGTAGAGAGTTTGTCCAGCTTGTCCCAATCTAGTCACTTAAAAGTCTATGCTTTTACTGAAATTGGAGGCAGAAGAGATTGAAGCGTGAGGAGGGTTTGAAGCCCTGGTTGCTGGTTTGGAGACAGAGGGGCTAATATGACAAGGAATATAGGGGCCCTCAATGGGGTGAGAGAGGTTCTGGCTGACAGCAAGCAAGGAGACAGGGACCTCAGCCCTGCAGCCATCAGGAGGTGAATCTGCCAGGAAGCTGGGTGAGCCTGGGAGCAGCTTTTCCTCCAGATCCTCTAGATAAAAGCCCAGCCTTGGTAGACTCTAAGCAAACTAGCCAAGTACACCCAGATTTCCGACCTAAAGGACTATGAGACAATAATTTTGTTTTACTTTAAGTTGCTAAATTTGTGGTAATTTGTTGTGATATAAATGGAAAACTAATATTATATACAAGGATTGTGGGATAACGTTAATTTTACTTTCTTCTTTACTCTTTTGACCTTTTCTGAATTTACGATGAGGAATAAAGAATAATTGAATGTTAATGTAGTTACATTACATTGGCTTTTCACTGAAATAAGATTTAGTACAATCATGAAAATTCTATTACCAGATTGATTATGAGGTTTAACACATGTCTTCCAACTATTTTTTTTTCCAATTTGCTCTCTCTCCTTTTTTTTTTGGAAAATATAATCTATTGGCACAATATAACTTGTTAATGTTTGAATCCAAAGTTTTCTGATCTTCTCAATTGATTAGCACCATTACTCTGATGCAGAAAATGACACTTCAGCAATTGTAAAACAGAAAAGGTAAGATTTTCCTCTGAATAGATTGTAGTCCTGAAAGACAGACAGAGGTAAGCAGGCCCCTTGAACTTGCCTAGAAGAGTTGCTAAGTTTAATAAAGCTGCATAGCAAATCAGTGCTAATCAAAACCTTTTCCATAGACTTGGCACTCTTTGAATGGCTCTTTACTCAATTATCAAGGATAGAATCGTGTTATTTTCTAATTTAATACAAAATTATTACAAACGAAAGCCAAGGAACTGACAAAGCTTATTATTGATGCTTTTGAATACGTTACTTTGATTCTCCAAATCTTTCTTTGCATACATTCAAAGTTGTCTTCCTTTTCTAACGTCATATATTTGTCAGTCACATATGGTAAAGTGTTAGTAAAAAAAAAGGATTATAAGATCTCTTCATAGAAAGAAGGGAGACATTATTATATAATGATGTACAGTACTTTTTTTCTTTTTAAATTAAAATCAAGAGGGCTATCAGGGTAGGAACATTTAAACTGTAATTGACAAATTATTCAAGGCTCAGTATGGACAAGCTTGAGAGTTAAAAACACCAGGGAGGACCAGTCCTGATGGGGAGGGGTGATACATTTTTTTAAAGAAAAATATCTTGGTGCTTCTAATTGTGTGTGTGTGTGAGTCAGGGGGCGGGGGAAGTAGCCATTTGAAATACACAGAGCTTTCTGTTATGCTTAATAAGGCGTACCCTTAAGACAAACTATTTTACCAGAGCCTAACTGACCTGGAAGAAGGGCAATACCCAACTCCAGCTCCCTCTAGCCTTCTTTTTTCACCTAAAAGGGAAGAGGGGTTGAGAACACATTGTAGAGGTGACAGCCCAGAGACACAGTCTCACTTTAAGAATGGTAACTAACCATAGGGTTATAAACCTAACTTTTCCCTCCCCAAACAATTTACCACCACAACAGGGATCTCGTATAGCAGGAGAGGCAAAACCAAGGAAATATTTGAAACAATAATAATGAAGAATTTTCCAGAATTATTAATAGAAACAAAATCAAAGATCCAGAAAGCCCAGGGAACATCAAGAACGATAAAAATAAAGAAAGACACAGACATCTACACAGGAGCATATCAAGTTCAAACCACAGGAGGTTAAACACAAAGAGAAAAATCTTGAAAAAAGCAAGATACACCTTACATAAAAAGAAGAAAAGATGAGTACTACATTAAACTTCTCTTCTACATTCAACAGAAGCTGTGCAAGAAAGAATTTAAAGTGCTGAAACAAAAAAACCCACCAAGCTAAAATCTGTATCCAATGAAATTGTTATTCATAATGGAAGTCTTCAAAAGTTAAGACTTTCTTAGACAAACAAAAACTGAAGAAATTTTTTGCTATTAATAGTAGACCTGCCTTGCAAGAAACTTACATGGTATAAGTCGGAAACTTAGATCTATAAAAAGAAAGGAAGAGCATTAGAGAAGGAATACATAAAGATAAAATCTTTCCTTTTTCTTATTGTTATTGCTCTGTCAGGTTAAAGTTTGTCAAGATAATAATGGCAAAGTATTTGGTCATTGTAACTCATGGAAAAGTGAAATGAATGAACATAATGTTATAAGGGCTAGAAGGGAGGGATTGGGACTTCTCTGTTATAAAGTACTTGCACTACACAAAAAATATTATTGTGTTATATTAAATAGGACTTGGATTGTTTATAAATGTATATTGCAAACTCCAGGGCAATTACTACAGAAAACAGGAAAAAAGAAGTATAAAATTAATATGCTAAGAGAGAAGGAAGAAAATGAACTCTATTATGAGCTCAGTTAAAACCAGAGAAGGCAGAAAAAGAAAGAAAAAAGAAAAAAGAGAACAAGAGCAATGGATAGAAAACAGTAACAAATATGGTAGATATTAATCCAACTATATCATCATTTAAATATCAATGGTTTAATACATCAATTAAAATACTAAGATTGTCAGAGTGGGGAAAAAAGGCCTAATTATACATTGTCTATAAGAAGTCCACTTAATCAGGACACAGATAGAGTAAAAGTAAAAGAATGGAGAAAAATGTACCATGCTAATTCTAATCAAAAGAAAGCTGGAGCAGCTATATTAATTTCCAATCAAGGCAACTTCAGAACAAAGAGAATTATCAGTGATAAAGAGGAGCATTACATAATGAAGAAGGGGTAAAGTCTCTGACAAGACGTATATTCCTTAGAGTGTGTGCAACCAACAACAGTGTCAAAATATGTAAGGCAAAAACTAATATAATTGCTATAAAAATATATATCAATCCACTATTATAGTTGAAGATTTCAATACTCCTCTAACAGTTATTGACAGATATGGCAGATAGTGTTACAGGACCACCAGATTTGATTTCTCATTGCACAGTAACTGACCAATACACTGAAACAGTGGGAGTTGCAGCAGAGAAAGTGTTTAATAATTGTAGGACAGCCAAACGAAGAGACAGGAGGGAACCTCAAATCTGCCTCCCCAAGAGGTTTGGGGATGGGTTTTTTAAGGGGCCTGGACGGGTGATGGGCCAAAGTGTGGGACTGCCGATTGGTCAAGAAGTGAGGAATTAAGTCACGGGACAGGGAGATGAAGAAACAACATTTTGGTGCTGGGTCACTTCCTTGGTGGGGGTTTTCAGATTGCTTGGTGTCTGCTGTTCTGCCGAAATTCAGGATATGAAGAACACCTTTAGCAATTTTTGGGTAAAAATATTCGGTGTCAGAGATTCTATCTATAGGAACAATGAAGGAGCAGGTGGTTAGTGTGCTATGTGACTCTGGGTTATTTAGCAGCTGCAGGGAAGTGGGTCAAAGTGTACCAGCACACCCTGTCCAATGCCTGACTCTAATTTTGCCTAAAGTCAGGCTTGTAATTCTTGTTAACCTTGTGGTGGTGTTTTCAGTAGGAAATCAGTAAGAACATAGTTGAAATGAACAGCAACATCAATCAACTAGATCTAATTGTCATCCATAGAATGCTTCATCCAATCACACCAGAATACATATTCTTCTCAAGACAGCACAGAATATTCACCAAGATAAATCACTTTCTGGATCATAAAACACACCTTAACACATTTAAAAGAACAGAAATCATGTGAAGTGTTCTCTCAGATCACAATGAAATTAAATTGAAAATCAGTAAAGATAATTGGAAAACCCAAAACACTTGAAGATTATATACCACACTTCTAAATAACACGTGAGTTAAAGAAGAAGTCTCAAAAGAAATTGTAAAATATTTTGAACTAAATAAAAATTCACCTGATCATAATTTATACGATTCAGCAAAGGCAGTGCCTAGCAGTAAATTTATAGCATTTGATGTGCATAGTAGAATAAAAGGAAATCTAAAACCAGTGGTCTAAGATCATGCCTTAGGAAACTAAGAAAAGAAGAGCATATTAATTTTAAATTAAGCTGAAGAAAAGACATACACAAAATTAGAGCAGAAGCTGATGAAAGTGACAATGGGAAATCAACAAAGAAAATCTGATTCTTTGAAAAACCTCATAAAAGTGATAAATTATTAGCCAATTTAACTAAGAAAAAGAAAGACAACTATTATTAGAAATGAAAGAGAGGTCATGATTATAATCCCATGAATATTAGAAAGATAATAAATGAGTATTGTGAAAATTTCTATGTCAAAACTCACAGAAGGAGGGAGAAATATGTAGTCTGTATGGGCCTATATCTATTAAAGGAATTTAATCAATAATTAATATCATCTGAAGCAAAAAGCAACCAGCTCAGATGGATTCACTGGTGAACTTTACTAAACATTTAAGGAAGCAATACCAATTAAAGATATATATACTAGTTTAAGAAATATAAATTCTCATAAATTCTCTATAATATTTTTCAAAAAGTAGAAGCAAAAGGAATACTTTCTCACTCATTCTGTGAGACTAGCATTACCCTAATATCAAAACACAATAAAGACATTATGAAAAAGGAAAGCTACGAACTAATATTTCTTACAAATATATAAAAATTTATCAAAAATATTAGCAAATTGAACCCACTGATGTAGTAAAAGAATTCTATACTGCAAACAAGTGGTATTTGTTGCTGGTACGCGAGACTAGTTCAACATTTGGAAACCTGTTAATGTAATCTATCACATCAATGGGTTAAAGGAAAAAATCTTATATCATAATGCAGTAAAAGCAGTAAAAAGCATTTAACAATATTCAACATCATGAATGGATATGATAACAATATTTATCATACCATTTCATGATAAAACCTCAAAAACTTTTACTAGAGGTACACTTTCTCAAACTGGTAAAGAATATCTACAAAAAAATCCTATAGCTAACAACATACTTAATGATGAGAAATTACATGTTTTCTCACTAAGATCAGAAACAAAGTAAGAATGTATGCTTTCACCACTCCTACTCCACAATGTACTGGTCCTAGTTAATCCACTGATACAAGAAAAAAAGAAAGAAAAGAAAGGTAAACATATTGAGGAGAAAAACCTGTGTTTGTAGATGACATGATTCAGTATAGAACTATTTGTGAATTGGGCAACTATGGCAAAGTTACAGGACACAAAGTTAATATACATAAGATAACTGCTTTCTTATACACCAGCAATAAACAATAGGGATTTGAAATTAAAACAATGTCATTTGCATTAGCTCATGGAAAAAAGAAAATTTAAAAAGAAAAAGAAATTTGCCTGTTTAAGTTCACTTGTTTCAGCACCATTTTTTGAAAAGACTATAGTTTCTCCATTGAATTGTGTTTGCTCTTTTGTCAAACACCAGTTGACTATATTTTTGTGGTCTATTTCTTGGTTCTCTATTTTGTTTTACTGATCTATTTGTCTCTTATTTCTCCAATACCACACTGTCTTGATTACTGCAGCTTCATAGCATGTCCTCAAGTCAAATAGTGTCAGTGTGATCCAAAAATTGCACTTGTTGGTAATTACAAACATGAGCTTGAAATTGTCCACACAAAACCTGTACACAAATGTGTATAACAGCTGTATTTATAATTGCCAAAATGTGACAGCAACCAAAATGGCCTTCGATATGTGAATGGATAAGCAAACTGTGGCACATTTATGCAATGGAATATTATTCAGAGAAATAAGCTGTCAAGCCTTGAAAAAATATAGAGAAACTTTAAACACATATTGCAAGGTGAAAGAGACCAGTGTGAAAAGGCTACATATATGATTCCAACTGTATGACATTCTGGAAAAAACCAAAACTATGTAGATAGTAAAAATACCAGTTTGCCAAGGGTTCAGGGGGAAGGAGAGAGGGATGAATAGGTGGAACAAAAGGGATTTTGGGGGCAGTAAAATTAGTCTGTATGATTGGACACATGCCATTATGCATTTGTCAAAACTCATAGAATGTATGCCACAAATAATTAACTTTAACATAAACTATGGCCTTTAGGTAACAATAGTGTTTTGATATTGGCCCATCAATTATAACAAATACACCACACTAATACAAGTTGTTAGTGTTAGGGAAAACCGGAAGGCAGTTAAGGGTCATATGAAAACTCTTTGTGTTTTCCATTCAGTTTTTCCATACATCTAAAATTGCTTTAAAAAGGCTATTATTTTTAAAATATATTCTTTCATTTCAACTATACCATTTGTATGAAACCCACTGCCATGTGTATAGAGAAATAATAACTTTTTTGCCTTTATGTTTTATCTATTTTATCCAAGTATTCTATTTAAATTAATCCTATATAAAGGCAACTTTTTAACACAGTTCGCATGAATAACAAGTAAATATATTACCTAAAAATAACTTCACCTGAGACTTTTTTTTTTCAGAAATAAATTTATTATAGCATCAACTTTTGCTTTCTCTTAAGCTTAGGCTTGCACATCAAACATTGGCTTTCAAAGGTGAAACTGTGGGTGGTCATAATTAAAAGGAAAGTACTAGGGCAGACCCTGCAGGAAATGTGGACACTGGGATTTCTGACTGCACTACAGTTAGAGTTGACCACATGTTTCCGCTCAACTGTTTCCTAGTCCATAAAAGAAAGCTTAAGTGATATTCAAAGATGACCAGTTTTGAGACTCTTGCCTTTGTGACTATACAAATGAGGAAAATCTTTCTAGGGCATGTACAGAAGCAACCTTACTCATGATACAATATGGTTTGAATAAAAAAGAGGGAGTAACTATTTTTGATTTGGGGTCAGTTACATAAATGTGACTGATTTTGCCTCCCGAGAGTGGGGCTCTAGCAGCCATATTACCAATGACACCTCAAGCTAGCCTCCAAAAGTAGGCTAATTCCCATGGAGGCAAAATTGCACCAATGCTTTCCCTTTGTTTCACTTACCATAGCTAGTACAGAATTTACTGAATCAGGGAAGAACAATAATGTACATACAAATAACAAGACAATAACCCATCTTCCAAGTACCAGATTCCAACATTAGACTCAAAGGGCTAGTTACATTTGCCAATTTGTTAGACTGACTGCCCTTCTACTTCTTATTCATCAACTCAAATTTTCAACTTTTTAACTTATTTTGCCACACGCAAACTGGAATTGGTTGAGTCTCATTGTCTCCTTAGGCAAGCATTGCAGAACCATTGTCAAACTCTTATGCCCTCCTGTCATTCCAAAGGCCTCCTCCAGTAACAAATGGCCAAGGTGTGCTGGCTGACAAGATGCAGGATTTCACTCATGTGCATCCCAGAATTGTGATATGAGAGTGGCCCTGTCCACTTCTTATCAAGAGAATGGAGAGCCAGATAACTAACAGTTATTGAGCACTTATTGTGTCCAGGAACTGCGCTTGGGTCTTCATATATGATCTCATTCAATTCTCAAAAAAACATATTAGGTGGACATAGATTTTGTATTTCACACATTTTCATATTTTCATTTTTCCAGGCTTGGATAATTTTACAAATATCTATTTAAGCTAGGAAGTGGTGGAGTCTGGGTCTTAATTGAGTTTTACTTACCTTCAAAGCTAAGAGTATATTGAAAATAATATAATAATTTAATAAATATAATATATGTATAAGAATTTCCACTCATACTGTAAGTAGAGGATCATTCTTTAACAGTTAGTATGTTACATCTTCCCTGAGATTAACAGCATTATACTGTGAGGTGATAAGAAATTTATGCTATTCCTTGACCTCCAGTAAGAATATTAAACAAGCATGGGATACAGAACATGATAGCAAGAATGCAGGCATAGAATCATTACCACAAATCTCTTTGCAAACCCAGCAGGCCACAGAAGAAACATATTAATGGGAAAATTTCAAAAAACGGATAGCCGACTGTGGACTAGACATTTAATCATTGGTTAATAATAAAATGCCTAAAAAGAATTGCATGTACTAAGTACAAACACCACTTTACCTTTTATTGTTTATTTATTTTTTAGAGACAGGGCTTCACTCTGTCACCCAGACTGGAGTGCAGTGGCATGATCATAGCTCACTGCAGCTTCCAACTCCTGGATTCGAGCAACCCTCCCATCTTTGCTCCTAGAATAGTTACGACTATAGGCATGCACCACCACGCCCAGTTAACTATATATATATATATATATATACACACACACATATATATATATACACATATATATACACATATATATATATATATATATATATATACACACACATATATATATATTTTTTTTTTTTAGTAGAGATGGTTGTCTTACTGTGTTGCCCAGGCTGGTCTTAAACTCCTGACTTCAAGTGATCCTTCCGCTTCGTCCTCCCAAAGTGCTAGGATTACATGTGTGAGCCACCACACTCTAACTACCATACTTTAAAAAATGCATTTCTTACAGTAGCAGACAGTGGGAAGGTCCACTGAGAAATTAAAGACAAAGATAAAATGAATACCTTGTATATCCAACAGGTACGTCCAAATGTCCAATTCTGATATTGATATAATAAAATTAAGATTCTAATAGATTGCCAGTAGAGGTAAGATGGCAAAGCTTTTGGAGAACACTTTGAAAAAATACATTAAAAGCATGACAATAGTCATGCCATTTGATTCAGTACTCCCAATTCTGAAAATAAAAATCTAACCAAAGAACAATGTCAACATGAAAAAGTTATTTGCCTGAAAACATCCATTTTGGATTTTTTGTGATAGCCACAAATTGGAAACCTATATTCAACATTACAAATATCAGTAGTAACTACTAAGTGTATGAACAAACTCAGAAAACTACTGACGACACAATGTTAACTAAATCATTTTACCAAAAAGATATCAGCACTAGCATATTCATCACAGTACTATTCACAATAGCAAAGTCATACAACAAACCTAGGTGCCCATCAATGGTGGGTTGAATAAAAACAATGTGGTACATATGTACCATGGAACACTACACAGCCATAAAAAAGAATAAAATCATATCATTTGCAGCAACATGGATGCAGCTGGAGGTTATTATCCTAAGTGAACTGACATAGAAACAGAAAACCAAATAGTGTGTGTTCTTGTTTATAAGGGTGAGCTAAACTTTGGGTACACGTGGACATAAAGATGGGAACAATAGACACTGGAGACTCCAAAAGGGGTGGGAGGCAGAAGTGGGGTAAGGGCTGAAAAACTTCCTATTGGGTTCTATGTTCACTATATTGGTGATGGGATCAGTAGAAGCTCAAACCTCAGTGTCACACAATTATACTCTTGTGATAAACCTGCACATGTACCCCATAAATCTAAAATAAAAATTAAAAAAATAAAAATAAATGAGATATGGCCAGGCACAGTGGCTCAGGCCTCCAGCACTTTGGGAGGCTAAGGTTAAAGGATCACGAGGTCAGGAGTTCGAGACCAGCCTGGCCAACATGGTGAAACCCCATCTCTACTAAAAATACAAAAATTAGCCCAGTGTGGTGGTGCACGCCTGTAATCTCAGCTACTCGGGAGGCTGAGGCAGGAGAATCACTTGAACCTGGGAGGCAGAGGTTGCAATGAGCCGAGATCGCACCATTGCACTCTAGCCAGAGCGACAGAGCGAGACTCCGTCTCAAAAAATAGCAAATAAATAAATAAGATACTGGTTTATTTATAAATTCAAATTTGTCTAACTATACAATACAATATATTCCAAAAAAAGGACTATAATAGTATATTAAAACAATTCAGCTGTTTGAAATAGGGTAAGGAAATTGTAATTATTACATTTTTTTTTCTGAATTTATACATGTTAATATGTGTCATCAATAAGATAAAATCTAATCATTGATTTAAATGACAACTACCGGCAGGATGAACACTTGAGTGCAGATTTCTAGCTGTGTTCATTTCCCCCTGATACTTACAGCCATTGAAATAGGCAAAGGCACTTAAAAATAGGACAAGCCCTCTCTATCTGTGCTGGGAATAAGGGAAGTATGCCATCCACAAGTCAAAAATTTCAACAAATTTATACCAGATGCTTAACAATCAATTAGATCATGTAAACAGAAATATGGTAATCATCAGAGGACACCTGAACATCACTATTTTTTTTAAGTATTGTAAGTAGAGAATGCAGAGAGCATTTTCATATTACATTGGACAGCTCTAAGATATTTTAGTTCTACATTTAAAAGGAACTGATGCTTAATGTCATTCTAATACCACTACTTTCCATGTCATTTCTTGTTTGGATTGATTCATTCTTTTGTTTCGTTTCATTTTATTTTGACTTGTTTTGTTTTGTTTTGAGACAATCTCTCCCTGAAGCTGAGGCTGGAGTTCAGTGGCACGATCTCGTCTCACTGCAACCTCCACCTCCTGGGTTCAAGTGATTCTCATGCCTCAGCCTCCCAAGTAGCTGGGATTACAGGTGTGCGACACCACCACGCCTGGCTATTTTTTGTATTTTTAGTAGAGAGAAGGTTTCACCATGTTGGCCAGGTTGGTCTCAAACTCTTGAACTCAAGTGATACACTTGCCTGGGTCTCCCAAAGTGCTGAGATTACAGGCGTGAGCCCCCACGCCCAGCCTGATTAGTTCTTCATAGTCTCTAAGTATTCTTATTTACAAATTTATGTCTATTGCCTTTGTACCTAATGTTCTTTATCCTTGGTTTGAACGTTAAAACTCTCTGACATGACAATTCCATCACTCATCCCCTCTTCAAATCTCCAGCTGCTATTTGGTCTCCTCTCTGCTAATGACATAACTGCATCCATGACTAAGAAAAGAGCCTCACCTTTCCACCACAAGTTCCACCAACTTGCATGTATCTCTACCAATTTTTCTAATATTAAAATGAAAACAAATATGTATTCTTTTGAAGCCCACACCTTCACTTTTGTCCTCCCATATGTATATATGTATAATTGGCCTTGTCTCTTTCTGTAGCCACTATTTTAGTTCTCAATTCTTCTCAGAAAAAAATCCCTGACTAATTTGAATATACTCACTGCCATACCTACTGACCTTCAGTTTTCTTTTTCTCATCATTTTCTTTCTTCCTTTTTTTTCTTTTTGGAGACGGAGTCTCCCTTTGTTGCCCAGGCTGGGGTGCAGTGGCATGACCTCGGCTCACTGCAACCTCCACCTCCTGTGTTCAAGCAATTCTCCTGCCTCAGGCTCCCGAGTAGCTGGGATTACAGGTGTGTGCCACCATGCCCAGCTAATTTTTGTATTTTTAGTAGAGACAGGATTTCGCCATGTTGGCCAGACTGGTCTTGAACTCCTGACCTCAGGTGATCCGCCTGCCTTGGCCTCCCAAAGTGCTGGGATTACAGGCGTGAGCAACAGTGCCCGGCCTCTTCTCATCATTTTCAACTGCACTTTCATACTCACCGCTCCAATAAAAGGGCTCTTATCAAAGTCACCAGAGACAGTGTTTCGCAAAGCAAAGGGTCACTTATCTGTTCTTATCTTTTTTCTAAGCATAATTTGATATAGACAATCACTCCATCTTTCCATCCCTCCATGGTGAAATTGTCTCCTCTTGGCTTCTGTGACATTACATTTGCTTGGTTCTCTTGCTACTCTATGGCAGGCTTTATCTTTTTTACCAGACTTCTCAATGTCATGTGTCCAAGAGATATGAACTATTTGAAGAACCAAAGGATAGATAAGGAATGTTCAATTCCACAGGCACAACCTTGGTGTGCCTATGGCCCTTCTCCCATTTGTGACTTGTTTTCCTTCCTTTTGAGCCCTCCTCCACACAGAAAAGAGTCACAACTTGATTACATAAAACTGCCTTCCATTAAACTTATTTGGATTGCTTATCTGCAGGCATTGACATCTATATTCTGAGGAGAAATGTATAGATTTGTCTACATGCAAGAGAAATATTTGAAGCGTCTGCTAGCTATTATAGTACAAGGACAGTTTTCAAAATAAGATATTTAATTTTGAGTAAAATTTTTAAAAATACACACTGCTAGGTTGTTCAGGCCTGTCTACAAAAATGATGAATTCGAATAATTTCTAATCACAGTGACTCAGACCACTGTAGTAACACAGCAGAGCTCTAGGAGATTCATTTGTCAGCCTAGAAAGATCACAAATCACATGTTATCATCAAGGTACATGCATTATAAAGTACATTGTAAGGTCGCGGTCATAGATTAAAGCAAGTAAGCTTTTTTATTTTTTTGAGAGGGAGTCTCGCTCTGTCACCAGGCTGGAGTGCAATGGCGCGATCTCGGCTCACTGCAACCACCGACTCCCTGGTTCAAGCGATTCTCCTGCCTCGGCCTCCCTAGTAGCTAGGACTACAGGCACATGCCACCATGCCCAGCTAATTTTTGTGTTTTTAGTAGAGACGGGGTTTCACCATGTTGGCCAGGATGGTCTCCATCTAATGACCTCGTGATCCACCCGCCTCGGCCTCCCAAAGTGCTGGGATTACAGGCGTGAGCACCTGCTCCCGGCAAGCAAGTAGCTTTTAAGAGCACATGAGAAGAGAGATAAAAAGCAAAAGAAGCGCAGTTTAGTAGCAAATTACATGAAATTGTTGACAAAGTTAGGTTTTATGAGGAAACCTGCCCCTGCTTCTAATTCACCCAGAAGTCCAGACCTCTGTGTATGTAATTTGTAGGTTTATAAAGACAGAAATATTTGACAGATGAAGATACTGTATGGATAAAAAGCTAATCTGCATTCTCTTTACAAGCTAGAAATGTGCAAGGAGTTTCAAGGGCCATGAAATAATTATCTGTTGTTTCCTCTGAAATTCTGCATTTGTTCTAACACATCCTCGGAAATGGCTACCTACTGTAAATGTAAACTTGCCTTCTTCTCATGCTGACCTCATGTATAGCCAAATCCTTCCTATATCTAACCTATCTCTACAGATCATCCTCACTGCTCCCCCACATGCAAACATACACACATGTATACATTTCCAGCTGGTTCTTTACGGTTGCTTAAAATTTGGGAAGATCTCTTTTACTTCTTTAAATTAGGGTTTTGAAACTCAATACTGAAAATTGGTTTTGTTAAAACCCATATGGTAAGGAGCGAGAAGGGGAGACCATCATGTACAGAAACAAAGCCAAAAGTGTTGAAGGATGATGCAGTGCAGGTGCTAGAAAAACCACAGGGTGGGGGAAAGAATGACAATAAAAGGAAAAGCATTGCAAAGTTTCCTCAAAAATGAGACAGGTAATTGGAAAAAGCAAAAGGGACCTGGAAACAATGAGATTTGAAGTCACTGAATATATTCATATTTTGACTTTTGCAGTCTTTTCCCTTGGAGCATTGCCATAGACTTCTCAAAGCAAGCCATACTGCCGGATTTGCACTGCAAAACACTGGCCTCCACTCTCAGATTGTCTTACATACACCTGTGAGGATGAGTTTTTAAAGAGAGTGGTAGAGAGGAGAAGTGAAATTAATTTCTTTTACCAGGTAAAAACATACCCCTAAAGCCCCTTTTTTGTTGTTGTTCTGTGTGGCCTATATCACACAGAACCAACCTTTACCTTACTACCAGGGACTGCTGAATGCCTTTTCCTCAGGGCTGGAATTTTTTCTCCATCCAAGACTCTTCCTGACCAAAATGAGCCCAACCAGTCTGAAATGGAAAAACCTGCCCCTCTTATCTTGAGAAACAAGGAGTAGCCACTTTGCAGACACCGAAGTTACCCAAAGTCTCTGAGGTTCTCACATGCGTGCCTCATTAAAATCTTCTGCCTTCTTCTCATTATTATCTGCAACGAACTGCCAATCACAAGCCCCCTAAAAGCAAAGCCTGGCCTACGGGTTCTCCATTTCCAGTTCTACTCTGGCCTAACTTCTCATGCTTTAAGCACGAAGTGGAACAACAGGAATCACTTGCTACGCGAGGCTCCTGAAGTGGCTTCCGGGTCTTTGTCTCTGACTGATTGTATGAGACTCTGTGGAGTTAGCAAAAGGCTCCTTTTGCAAGCAAGCATGTTCATTATATTTGGGCCTAGGAAATGGGATGCCACATGTATTTAAACATACATTTAAAAGTATAGTTTGAATACCACTCATTAATTCATCAATTCACTCATAGGTTTATTTATTAAATATTTCATTTCCTTCTATGCCAGAAACAATCATAATCATAAAATTAATGAACTGTATTGGCACTATTTTCTCATTTGAGCCTCTCAACGATTTGGAAACTTAAGGAACAAAAACTGTCCCTAGTTGGCTAGTCTAATAGCAGTTAAATGAATTGCCCAAAAGCAAACAACTAGTGAACTAGAATTCAAGCTGAACGAATATGACTAAAAGTTCCAACCTATTTTTTTTTTTTTGAGACACAGTCTCACTCTGTCACCAGACTGGAGTGCAGTGGCATAATCTCGGCTCACTGCAACCTCTGCCTCTCGGGTTCAAGTGATTCTCCTGCCTCAGCCTCCCGAGTAGCTGGGACTACAGGTGCCCATCACCATGCCTGGCTAATTTTTTTGTATTTTAGTAGAGACAGAGTTTCACCATGTTGGCCAGCATGGTCATGATCTCCTGACCTTGTGATCCACCTGCCTCGGCCTCCCAAAGTGCTAGGATTACAGGTGTGAGCCACCGTGCCTGGCCCCAACCTATTTCTAACATGCTATGTTGTGCAACTCTGTTTTATAAGGCGGTAATCCTATCTTCAAGGACCTTATACTCTAAAGCAGTCAGAGCTAAAAGACTAAGAATCAAAACTATTGAAGTCAGGTTCTGATCAATGTTGCACCTAATTGGGTAACAGAGGTTAATAAACATGTCGTAGTAGCTCGAGGATATACTCATCACAGCATGTCATAGTTTAAGTCATTCTCTGAAAGCATCAATCCCTCTGTAGTGAGTAAGTTCACTACATGCAGGAGACTGTTCCACGTCAGCTGAGTTAGAGGCTTTCTTTTCAATTAGAAGGAACTATTGTTCAGCTAAAGCATCTATGCATAAACTTTGGAATCATGAAAAATAAATTGGGCGGGGCATGGTGGATCACATCTGTAATCCCAGCACTTTGGGAGGCTGAAATGGGAGGATCACTTGAGGCCAGGAGTTTGAGACCAGCCTTGTCAACATAGCAAGACCCCATCTCTAAAAAATAAAAATAAATAAATAACAAGGAAAACGAAAAAAAGAAAAGTAAATTGGATATTCATTTCATACAATCATTCTTCTATTGTCAAAGATATCAAATGCGGATTTTTTTTTTTTTTGAGGGGCGATGACCATGATACCATGGTAGGGTCCAAAGGCACCTTATTTAAAAAAAGATATAAGAGCAGATGGAGCCAGAAAGTAAGAACATGCAGGGGTCTAAAAAAAAATTTCTGAGGGCCATGGGAAGAGAAATTGTATACGAGTAAGACCCAGGAATGGAGAAAGAGGCAAGAGGCTACAGCTAGAATCTAGACATCTTTGCCAGATGTAGGAAATAATTCTAAAAGATAAAAAATATTCAATAAACTAATGTATTCAAAGAGATTAGCATAATAGTAGTATTACCTATTTCGCGGCTACTAGTATCTATAAGCACCTGTAGTGTGGATGAGAAATTTTTTTTAAAATAACCATTAACAATAGAGATATTTAAATATTTGTTTTAGGTTCGTCTTAGTAGTGCTTAACATTTAAATGTTACCATTTAAATGATTTTTGAGAAATCCTTGTACTTTTTCTCCAATAATTATAAAACTTGTTATGGCAACAATGCCTTTCTGGATTAGAGAACACAAAAAACTTATTACCATGATATTCTTTATATTATTTATTGTTCCATATTAAAACTGGATAGGCTAGACAGGGGCTACTATGAATTTGTGCAGAAATGATATAGTCTGAGTTTTCTTATATGCAGAAAGATAATAAAACACAGACTCACTTCTTATGAACCCAAATTCATCTTGAAGAGACTATGTATCTCCTTTGTATTCTCAGTATATATTACAGCCATTATTCTAGCAATCCATCACTTTGAGTTTCTTAGTTGGAAAATCAGTTTTCCAAGAAGTATTTTTCCACTCAGCTCTGATTCTTTAAAGCCTCAGAAAACAACCTAAGGATAAATCAAATGTGTCCTGAGTCTGACATAAAACAAAAACCAGTTCTAGAATAAAAGTCATCTAGTCAAAGAAAGTCTGGCTTTTACAAATTCTTAAAAAATATTCTTTTAAAGGTCTAAAATGACTTGTAAATGAAATGTCTATAACTTTTATAATAGAGTCATCAGTACTAAAAATAAACAAAGAACTATATATATACATATATATTAAAGAAATATATATGTATTAAAACAGACATATATATTCAATATATGTCAGTATGTAATATTTAATACCTGATAGTTTTATTTACATGGCTAATAAAAAACAAAAATGAAGGTATTTCTTAAAAGTAGGTATCTATTTTTTCCAAATTATTGATAGTAATAACAGAGATCATAATGGATCACTATGCTAAGTGCTTTGTATATATTATCACATTTCATTCTTAAATTAAGCCTGTGAAGTAGGTGTTATTTCAACATCTTAACAGAAAAAAAAAAAAAAATGAGCCGAGAAATGTTAATTAATGGCTTTGAGGTCATACTGGAAGTGGTGTCAATAGTAACTTGAACCCAATTCTGACTCCTAGCAAAGAATTCTCACTACAGCATGCTTCTTTATAAATAAAGGTAGCTCCTATAATCAAATGCAAATACAGACTGTGACATTTCTACCATAATCTCAAGAGCTCATGTTACAAATATTTGTTTGTTGGTATTAACTGCAGCCTTTTTATCACATTCGTGACCAACAGTGACCTGTTCAGTAAGATCAATAGCAAGGCTTTGGTCCAGCCCCATGGGGCAACAAACTTTTACAGATCCTTCAGTAGAGAACTTCCCCCTTATATGTTCTTGGGTCACTACTCTTATAACTCTTATTATGTGATGAGCTGGTCCTTTATCATGACACTGAAATCTTGACTCTAAGAACAGTGCAAACAACAGGGTCAAAGGGAAGGGACAGACAAACTGGTAGCAGAATTCAAACAAACTAAGAGAGTGAGAAATTAACAAAGGAAGAATAAACAGTAGGAAATTGAGATTTGATTGTATAATTTTTGGTATATGCATCAATTAGTCCCATTGGGCCATAAGCTCTTCAAGCACCTAGAAGATATTAAGCAAGTGTCTAATTCTGAGCCAAAGCTGCTTCACCCAAGCATTAGAAAGGAGGCATGATTTGGAGGACAACACAGAACACTTTTATGGGTTTAAACCCCTGTCCCAACTGACAATCCCTCAACATATACACATTTAAATATATGTCCAGGCAAGGGGTCTTTAGTAAAACAGCAGTGAAAATTTAATCGTCTATTTCATCCAATCTCCACAAGCTCAGGTGAACATGGTAGAGGCATGGAGTCAGTAGCATAGACAGCTGCATGAGGGTCACATTTTCATTGAATGTGGGCATTCTAGTCTTGGCTGATGACTGTCAGCAGGGGAAGTGATCTTATAAACATGAGCAGTGGCAGTGACTGCCTCTGCTACGTGCTGGTACCATGGCTTCTATTTGGCACATGAGTAGTCTCACTGAGAGTACAAGCTACCCACCAAAAATGCATTTCCTCCTCTTCTTATGCACAAGGCAAACCATATTTCTTTGCCTGCCTAGAAATTGTTTGCCATGTGACTGATATCTAGCCAGTGAAATGAAAGAGGACATCCTCTGTACCATTTCCAGGCCTGGCCCCAGAAAACCTCCCACATGTACTCAATTCATATTCTCTTCTTTTAGCCAATTGGGCTGATGACCCTCAGGAAGACCTTAAAAATCACACATTAAAGATGGCAAAACTGACATCATCCAGAATCCCTTAATAAATGTGGAGAGAACCCCTATCTTCCTGCCCCCTGCCTTACCTGGAAGCTCTCTGAACTATATTATGGAGAAATAAATAATCTTATGTTTCACTGAGCCATTACATGTTTGTTTGTATTTATTTTGGAAGTTTTGTTTATCCTTATTAATCCACAGTGACCACAGAAAACCTAAGCATAAAAGGAAAGAAATGTCACAGAATCCGTGGTAGCAAATGGGATTTATTCAGAGTGCAAAGGATAAAACCTCTGTTGTTTCCCAGAAATGCTTTGTTGGCACTGGAGAAAAACTAGAGTTCTCTGCAGAATGGGATCAAAGCTAAAGAAACATTGTTTTGTGACAATTTTTTACCTACAGGTCCCCAGGCCCTGTAAGATAGAAGTAACTGAATGAATAAGTGACTGAAGGAAGAAAACCTTTTTGCTTAAAAGATTTGATACCTCAGAAAGGCCTAAGTAATGAGATTCAAAATTCTTGGGGAATAGTAGATAGAGTCAATTGGAAAATTTTCAGAAGTTTTTTGAGAGTTGTACTTTACTGAATGGCCTTGGGAAAGTTACTTAACCTCTCCAAGCCTAATTTTAATCATAAAGCTAAGAATATTTACTTAACAGTGTTGATGCAAGGGTTTAAAGAGATGATACAGTCAAAGAAAGTCAATACCATTAAGACCTTGACATATTTAAAAGAAAAAATTCAAAGGTAATTCCTTAAGAACACACAAGTATTAGAATTGCTCACGACAAACTCTGAATCAAATTGAGTTTGCTAATTTCAAGCTTTACTAACTCGTTGGTTGTTACTACAGTTTAGATGCCATTAAAACTATGAATGTTTATCATGGGATCCTGCCAAGTTTGACTGCACTTAAACCACAGAGTTGCATTAGTATTTTGTATCATTATCATTTTTTCCCCATTTCATTCATGAAAATATCAATTTGGGATGCCTATCCTTCAAAAAGTACTGTTTCTTAGGGATATTATTTATTGGATTGAGTTTGCTGCACTCCCCCACTTTAAACTGAATAGGTTGGGACATTAATCCTTGTCATCTAGGCTTTAATGGAAGCCCGTCACCTGGGCCGTATGCTCAGGAGAACCTGAGAAACCCTTTCCCACTAATGAAAAGAATATGAAATGTGATTCCCAAGACTGACAGCTGATGTGCCTCAGGGAAACCCCAGGAATCTTGCCTCAACCCATGTTGTGTGGCTGGGTCTTGAAGCCATTTTTATCTTGATGTTTTAATCACCTGATGTCTTGACGGAATGGGCAATGACTCACTCATCTTGGTCTGTAGCCCTGAATTTAATGAACTAAAGCCTGACAGGGTTCTTGGCCATAGTGTGGCCCCTACATGGATGGAACCTCTCTTTCTTTGATACTGGCTTCCTTTGCACCCAACACCTTGACAATTCATTGAAATCTTTGGTTCCAAACTGCAAGATATAGGTGGCACACCAACCTGGTCCCTACCTGATGCTGAGCATCAACAGTGTCAGAATCCCAGCTGCCTCACTTATCATGCCAGCTGGTACTCTACAGCCCAAGCTGAGCACAGGTGCACCACAACCCCTTGTTAATGGAGTTTTGCAGTGTCTGTATAAATCTTCTTATGGGTAATGTGTTAAACTGGTTCAGTAGGTCTGTGGGGAGCAGGGGGGCTGAGATTCAGTTCTAACAAGCCCATGGTAGAAGCTAATGCTACAGCATCCTCCAGGTCCATGGATCACATTTTGAGTAGGCAATATTTATTGTAATGACCTTCCCTCCTCAGTATTTATCAAGCTGAGGGTTTAGTACCTCTGCTCCACCTAGGGGCCTTCTTAGCTTCCTCCGATAACTTGTTTTTATACAACTTAAATTTCAGTGTGTCTCATAATAAATTACCCTAGGGGCTAATGTCTTCAGATACAGAGACATGAACTCTGTACACACTTGCCTATTCAAGGTTAATACTTCATACTTACAAGATTCTTGATCATTACCGTTAAGTTTTGCTAGAGCTAAAAATTAAATAAAATATCTGCCTAACCTAGCTGCTACTTCACCCATTGGAGGTTGGGTTTCCTTCACAGACTGGCAAAGACATCAATAATTGGGACATCAAATTCAATCAGATGGTAGATACAGCAAGACTCCTTCAGAAGCTTTAGTTCTCATTAAAGTATTGAAAAACAACCCAAAATGTCACTGGCAATTAACATGGGTGGGAGGTTGAAATAATATGCAAGAAAACAACCATTTTTCAGTGACTGTTCTATAACTACATCTGGATACAAACTATTATACATCCTAAACATTTCTGGAAATAAGCCATTTCCACAGTTGCAGAACAGATATTTGATCCTGATTTTATACTATGTCTTAGTTAAAGAGAAAAACCGATTTTTTAAGTTAGCTCACAGGAATTGCCAATTACCCTAGTCAATGGGAAATTGCAAATGTATGATATTTGAAAAAGTGAATCCTGTGGTAGTGTGAGTGCAGAAGATAATGTTATCTCAGTTACCTGATTCACTGTATTCCAAGCTTGTGGAACTAGGCATTTACCTCCCCTCAAAGGGAGGGAAAATCAAAGCCCCTGTCCACCTACTTAATGCATTTTTTTTTTTTAGACTCTGAGGGGTGTCTTTAGTAGAAAGTTCCCTTAACAAGCTATATAAATATCGAAATGAAGCAGAATTGCCCCTCATTACCAGTTTTTTAGCAATGTGATCTCACACCTGGAAGGCTTCCCACCTGATATTTCAATAGACTCATTATGAGAATCAGGACTGTTGAAATTTCTCCCTAGTAGTGACACTACATGCCTGAAAGAACATCTGGTTGAAAATGCAGCTGGAGATGTCTCAATTCTGAATTGAGTGATACACCTTCAATTAATTAGTGACATTTCTTCAGGGTTTGGGTTGGTATTTTGTTTTTCCCAGGTGCCTGCTTTAGCATCCAAAGAAAGAGGTTCTGTCTAACCTCGTAATGAATGCCTTGGGTTGTGCTTTCTTTACCATTTCTTATCTACATTTTGGTAATGCATCCACGGTTTCTGAAAAATAATTGATATGAACAGCAGCAATTTTCCAAGCAGGATCTGGGAGAGAACAGAGTTAAGGGAGACTGACAGAGAGTCTGGGTGCTAAGAAAGCACTGGGGTAACGCAGAGAGGGGGTGGGTCTCCCTTGCAATGCATAGGCCAGCAATCCCCATGTTGCAAAGAGTAGAACCAAATATAAGCTTAATTACTGGTCAACATCTGAGGCTAATATAACCAAATATGAGACAGCCTGAATGAGGGAATGGCTCTGGGAAACTGGGCCAACTCTGTGGGAATGGTTCCTTGCTAATATTAGAAATTTGGTGTATTAGGCCATTTTTTGTTGCTATCAAGAAATACCTGAGGATGGGTAATTTATAAAGAAAAGGGGTTTAGGCTGGGTGCGGTGGCTCACGCCTGTAATCCCAACACTTTGGGAGGCCGAGGTGGGCAGATCATGAGGTCGGGAGACCAAGACCATCCTGGCTAACACAGTGAAACCCCATCTCTACTAAAAATACAAAAATTAGCCAGGCATGGTGTTGGGTGCCTGTGGTCCCAGCTACTCGGGAGGCGGAGGCAGGAGGATCGCTTGAACCCAGGAGGTGGAGCTTGCAGTGAGCCGAGATTGTCCCACTGCACTCCAGCCTGGGCGACAGAGCGAGACTCCATCTCAAAAAAAAAAGGTTTAATTGGTTCACAGTTCTGCAGGCTGTACAACCATGGCTCCAGCATTTGCTTCTGGTGAGAGCCTCAGGAAGCTTCTAATCATGGAGGAAGGCAAAGGGGGAGCAAGCACGTCACATGGTAAAAGCAGGGGCAAGAGAAGGAGGCAGGAGGCGTAAGTGCCACCCTCATTTAAACAACCAGATTTCACATGAACTACGAGAGCAAAAACTCACCATCATCAAGAGGATGGTGCTCCCTATGATCCAAAAACCTCCCACCAGGCCCTACCTCCAACTCTGGGGATTACATTTCAACATGAGACTTAGAGGGGACAAATATCCAAACCATATCAGTTGGGAAAAGTCTTACTATGGAACCAGGAGGTCCTGGGTAGGCCTGTGCTCACTTGTACTTGTCTCCCAAATTTTGAACCCAGCAGCTCTCAATTCCAAGGGAAGCTAAATTAATTTTTGCAATTATATTGAACTATCAAATGTATATAAACACATGTATATGACTTGTAAAATTATGTAGTAATTCAATCTTGTAAAACAACACAAAAAAACTACTTTCCTCAAAATGGAAATATAATTTTTAAATCTCTGAGTATCATCACATCGACTATTTACACTTTCACATTACTTTCTCTCTGTGCCTACATACTGTTTTAAATATGTATTGCTGCCAGCTTCCAAATATCAGGAGCTCTGGTTGAAAAATGTCACTCAAATTCATGTTTTTACTGACTCTAAACAGAGCATCCCAGTGCTCTCTGATTCATGGCCTGTCCATCTGTTGTATCAGTGGCTCTAGAACTGAAAGAAATAACGCACAGAAGCTAGTTGCTCCATTCATCCAAAGAAGGTTAGGCTGGAAAGCCTGGATGATGATGGGCCTACCTCTTGGTTGTTCCACAGACTTGTGCAACTCCATTAAACCACTTGCCCAAGATGAATTTCTAAGAGACTACAGATAGTCTAATGCAGTAATTTTAATTTTTTTTTCCAGGACCCCTTTACATTCTTAAAACTTACTGGGGATGCCAAGGAGCTTTTGTTTAAGCCAGTCATATCTATTAATAATTAATCTAAAGAATTAAAATTTTGAAAATTAAAAATATTTATGTATTACTTCATTAAAATGTATAGTATTAACACATCATGTTTATATGAATAGTATATACTTTTATAAAAATACATTTTCAAAAACAAAAGAAAATTAACAACAAGAGTGGTATTGTTTTATAATTTAATGAATATCCTTGATGACTCTTTTAATGGAAGACAGTTGAGTTCTCAGATCTGTGTCTGCATTCAACTTTTGTAATACTATAGGTCATGTAATCTTGGGAAAATATCATGATATACTTGTGAGACAATGAGCATGAATAAGGCAAATCACATCTTAGTATTATTTTGTTAATAGTTTTGACCTTGTGAACCCTCTGAAATAGGCATGGACACCTAAGGGGTTCCTGGGTCACATTTTGAGAAACATTGTCCTAATGCAAAGATTTCAGTATCATTTAAAAAACATTAGCATGAAAAAAATCAACAGATCACAATTATCCAATCCATTTCCTCTTCAAAATATCTTTTTGATTACATTCAAAATCATTAAAAATTGTTAACAATATATATAAATTCTACAAGCCTGAGCATTTGAATGATGTCAACATTTTTAAAAATATGTATTGTATAGATATGATGACATGCTACTTGATTTATTTTTCTAATTTCAAAAGCAACTAAACACAAGATAAAATAAAGATAGTGAATAGAATCTAATTGATCACCAGTTAAGAAATATATTTAATAAATACTTAAAACACCAAGTACTGTTCTAAGCAATATTTTCACATTTACTCATTATAACAACCCAATTAGATTATCCTCATTTTATAACTGAGGAAATTAAACCACAGAGAAGCCAAGTATTTTGCTTAATATTTCATGATAAGTGGCATAACCAGCAATTAAACTCAGGCATTCTGGCTCCATACTGTAAGTAACCAACAACCACGCTGCCCAACCCTGCCATTATCATTGACAGTCAATGTGGTTGCCTTTGAAGTCCATTTTGGTAATATGATTTTGATGAAAATTTTGTTAGAGCATCAAACAGCCAACAGCTTCTCCTTGTTTTCTCCCAAGGATAATAAACATATTCCTAAATATTTATCAGTTTAGCTTTGTTTCATTTTCTTGTTTTTTTTTTTAATAATTTCAACTTTTATTTTAGATTTAGGGGTACAAGGTCAAGTTTGTTACATGGGCATATTGCATGATGCTAAGGTTTGCAGTGTGAATGATCCTGTCACCCAGATAGTGAGCATGGTACCCAACCGTTAGTTTTTCAACCAATTATTTTTCTTTGAACCTATCATCCATGATTTGCAAATCATTATGCTCCTTCAAAACAAGAAATATTCTTCCCTATTTTAGTCACTTTAGAAATCATTTAGTGTATAAAGTTCTAAAAGTAATTACAATTCAGATTTAAGCTATTGAATATTAACGCACAATTTTTAAGTAATCCTATTTCAATAGTTTGAACACATTATTGTATTAATATAAATAATAGTAGTATACCTATTATAATATGCCAATATGAACACTATTATATTCAATTGATAGAGCACATTAAAAAGTGCTTCAGTGTATGTTTTCTAAGCTTTCCATTAATACAGTGCTTTGAAGGAGGCTGAGCAGAGATAATTATCATTATGCTAAATTTACAGATGAATAAATTGAGGCTTAGAGAGTATAGGTGAGATGGCCACAAGGTTGTAGAGAAGAAATAATACCCTCAAAACAGGTGCTCAGATAGAATTTCATTTGGTAGAGCAATGGCTATTTAAGAATCTGCTGTGGATCTGGCAGGCTCACATGAGGAGGAGGTAACTACTGTGTAGCCGGAGAAGAGGGGTGGGTGGTCTGTGACTAGGACAGTGTACAGTAAAAATCTGTAGTTAACAAAACTCTCAAGGCTGCTTCTGCCCTCCAGAACTAAAAGTCTATGTTATTTAGTGCACAGTTGATTAAGTTCTGGGGAAACTCATTCATGAACCGAAACTCACACAGACTTAGAGTTCAGATAGGTTATACTTTCTGCTTATTTTCATTTGTCCATTAAAAATTGTATGACCTCAGTTTATTCATCTGTCAATTGATATGAATGAGCTAACTAATTACCCATCTTTCATGTTCCATAGTTTTAATTATTCTTGTTGAAGAATACTTTTTCAGTTAGAAAGGCCTATTTGGAAAAGTAATTCAGATTAAAAAAAAAACCTTATGAGTTGAGAGCAGAGCTGGGTATATCTCTGGGCTAGCCTACACAATTACCTGCACATTCTTCCCTCTCATAAACTCATTTATCTGCAGTCTTTGATGCATTTTTATTAATTATACTCACATATACAGCCAAAACTCCCCCCGCCACCCCCCCAAAAAAAAGACAATTACGAACAACAACAACAACAGCAACAACAATTGCTTGGGGAAGAGATCCTCCAGTAAATCTTGATCCCTCATTTAAAACTCTGTGCCAACTCTCCAGATTTCTGCAGCCAAAAGCACTGTGTCCTTCACCTCCCATACAGAACATACCTTCAAATGAGGCCAGTCATAGCTCATAAATATTGTTCATAAGAAACCAATGCTAAAAGACAATGGCTGGTGTTATATCTGTGTTCTCATTTTTCACCTGAGTGCCCTTCTCCAAAGTAACAAATTATGTTTTGATTATTAAGATAGGAGATCACTTAAGCAGACAAAAAGGCAACAATTATGAACTAATATTGATGCCCTAATAACAGGAGAGAATGTGGAAAAATAAAAATACTCATTCCCAAAGGAAAGTGAGGATTGCAAAGTGCTAGCTATTTTCAAAGTAAGGTTTTAATCACCAACCCAATAATTTGTGGCTTAATTTATACACATTATACACATTAATATCTATTGCCTAGAGAAGAATTTAGCGTTAGCTTTTCTGGCTAAAGTTTACCAGGAAGCCACCCAAATTTAATGCAGTTGGCTCCTGAGATTAAAAACAAAACAGGCCAGGCGCAGTGGCTCATGCCTGTAATCCCAGCACTTTGGGAGGCCGAGGTAGGTGGATCACCTGAGGTCACAAGTTCAAGACCAGCCTGGCCAACAAGATGAAACCCAGTCTCTACTAAAAATACAAAATTATTGGGGTGTGGCAGCACACTCCTGTAATCCCAGCTACTCCAGAGGCTGAGGCGAGAGAATTGCTTGAATCCAGGAGGCAGAGGTTGCAGTGAGCTGAGATCACACCACTGCACTCCAGCCTGGGCAACAGAGCAAGACACCGTCTCAAAAAATAAATAAATTCAAACGAAACAACAACAACAACAACAAAACCATATTTGCCTTATTCGTGAGGCTCTTTAAATGTTTTATTTTTTCAATTCCCATTATAGCCTTTTGAGAGAGACAGTTTTAATCCTTATTTTATAAATAAGAGTTATAAATAAGGGTAGAACAGGCTCACTAGTGCCAATTAGCTTTTCCATGTTCACTTGGCTGCAAGGCCCGGGGGTGAGATTGAGGCTTTGGTCTATTTGTTACTGAACTTCTTATTCCAATATACCAGACCGGCTATGTGATTTGAAAGGCTCAGTACAAAATGAAAATGTAGAAGCCCTTGTTCAAAAATTAATAGCGATGGCAGAACATTCAACCGATTGGAAGGCCCTTTTTAGCACGGGGTCCTGTGGAACTGTATGAGTAGCATGCTTATGGACCAAAAATAACCATACTTGGGAGTTCCATGTCACGGGCAAAATAATATAAAATAACACATTTCATTTCTTGTAAAACATGAAGGTTTTTATAGAAATCACAAGTGTAATGTTTAAAGCTAAACTAGAAGACATAGGTTTACAAGTAGTTATGACAAACACAGTACCAGATACTTAAGATCCAACCAAATTCAGTCACACATAAACATAGAAGCAACAAGAACAAGGTATGAAAGCTTGGCTTATTTTCTCTCTTGCCAATACTCTACTCAACAATTTTAATTTTCAACGGTGAAAAATGATGTGCCCGCAGGAAGTGAGTTATTTATGGCATTAGTGGAGAAAATTCACTTGGAATTTAGATTGTTACTGAATCAGTATTTTTTTTTTAATAGAGCAAGAGCTAAAGGAGAATGTTCTCATATCACCTTACTATTTGATTGTTTTGTAAAACTGAAAAGTACAGATATTTTAGGCATTTACTTTTAATGTTCAATCATGGGCTTTTTTTCCTCACCTATTTTTGTCACTATTTTTTAATCCTCTTCCCAGTATTTCTTGAACACACCCTTTTAAAACACAAATTCCCATTAAACCCATTGAAACATTTCTTTCTCCAAACTGCCTAAATTCAGAATTTGATATGCAGCTCATATTTCAATTCCTTATCTGTTATTTGATTTGCTGAATTCTCAGTCTGCTGTGCTAGATTTAATAGCCTCTTATCTGTCCTAGGGGAGAAAATGACTTGCCAAGTAAAAAATGTGCTCAAATGTTTGAATTCCCACCCTGAAAATAAACTGCTTTGATGTTAATTTAAAAAAGGGAGCTTCTTTCCACTTTGGATTAAATAAATTATTAAATGTAAAAGCACTTTGACCATGATGCTATATAAATGTAAACTATTTTGTCATAAATAGTTTCAAATTAGGAAAGAAGAGGAAACTAAACATTTATGTATGTTCATGTGTATATGTGTATAAAACACACACACACACACACACACACACACACGTAGATATTTTTCCCTCTTCTGCATTCTTTTTTGGTCCTTGTCCAGATGCAGATACATGTTGTAATTACCTTTAAAAACAGCACGATCTCTGATGAAATTGTTACAAACCTGGCCAAGTATTTCCTCCAGAACATCTGACTTTTAAGCTGAACAGATGTCCAAGAATGATCTAACTGAGAAGACTTAAAGAATAGTGCAAGAAGGGAGCCATACCATTTAACAGAAATGATCAGAAGCTACATAGGAGAAACTGTGGCCAGGTCCCTGTGCTCACTCATCCCCCAGCCCTTTGTGAAAACAGAAGTTTACATGTGGTATATTCTGACATCTCCCAAAGCTACTTAATAAGAGATATGTATCCTTACCTCCCATTTGAGTTCCCCATTTTTCTGATGATACAGAATTTGAATAATGAAGCTCTTCTATCCATGACCTCAGATACTCTCATATACTCAAAAGAATCCACCCTGTTCATAGCAGCCAAAGCAACTAAGACTGAAAAGGGAATTTTTTTTGCTGACAAGTATAAATATTCAAACAAATCCATTCAAATGAATGCCTAGATAATGAATTCCTAGCAAGAAGGAAATGGCAAAGAAGAACCCTAAAACACAGGCATTTGATGAGCTTCCTATTTTGGAAATATTGATTTGATACTATAAATATCAATAAAGAAGCAAATAAAAAGTTAATTTATGTGTCCGAACAACTGAACATCTCTATGCAAAAAAAGTGTATCTAAACATGGACCTTACATTGTTCACAAAAATTGGGTCAAAATAGATCATAGATCTAGGTGTAAAATATAAAACTGTATAAAACTTCCATAAGATAACAAAGAAAAAAAATCTAGGTTACCTTGGGTTTAGGAAGAAGTTTTTTCCAATTTTTTTGGTGGTAAAATACACATAACATAAAATTTGCCATCTTAAACATTTTTAAGTGTACACTTTAAAATGTTGTATTATTGCATTAAATACAATAATAACATTGAGCAACCATCACCAACATTTATCTCCACAATTCTTTTCATTTTATAAAACTGAAACTCTATACCCATAGAACAATAATTTCCCATTCTCCTCGTCCCCACACATATTCTAGTAACTATCATTCTACTTTCTATCTCTATAATTTTGGGCAATTAATTTTATATAAAGTACCATCTATGAAAGAAAAAAATTGGTGTGGGACTTATCAATTAAGTTTAAATCAATTAAAATTTAAAACTTCTGCTCTGTGAAGAATACCATCAAGAAAACTAACTGACAAACCACACACTGGGAGAAAATATTTGCAAAACACGTATCTGTCTGAGAAAGAACTTGTATGAAAAATATATAAGGAATTTTTTAAGCTGAACAATAAGTAAAGAAACAATCTAATTAAAAAGTGGGAAATAATCTAAACAAATACCTCTCCAAAGGAGATATACAGATGGCAAATAAGCCTATGAAAATATACCCAACATCGCACGTCATTAGGGAATCACAAAATGAGATACCACTATACACTTATTAGATGATCAAAATCCAAAACATAGACAACAAAGGCTGGCAAGCATACAGTGCAACAGGAACTCTCATTCATTGTGGTGGGAATGTAAATGGTACAACCACTTTGAGAGACAGTTTGGGAGTTACTTATAAAACTAAATATACTTTTACTGTCAGCAATCAAGCTCCTAGGTGCTGACTCAAATGAGTTGAAAAGTTATGTCCACACGCACACACACAAAAAAACTTACATACAAATGTTTCTAACAGCTTTATTCATAACTGCCAGCACTTGGAAGTAACCAAGATATCCTTCAATAGAAGAATTGCAAATAATAAATAAACAAGAATAAACAATCTGTGGTACAGCCATACAATTGGATAATATTCAGAGCTAAAAAGAAAGAACCTATGAAGCCATGAAAAAAATGTAGAGAATCCTAAATGCATATCATTAAGTGATAAAAATAAGCCCAAAAAGACTGCATATTGTTTGATCCCAACTATATGACATTTTAGAAAGGGCAAAACTATAGAGACAGTAAAAAATATCAGTAGTTGCCAGGAACCAGGGGAGGATGCACGGATGAATAGATGAAAGACAGGAGATTTTCAAGGAAATGTGAGTATTCTGTGTTATACTCTGATGGTGGATACATGACATCATGTGTTTGTCAAAACCCAAAGAACACAAGGAGTGAGCACTAATGGAAACTACGGACTTCAGTTAATAATAATATTTCCATATTTGTTCTTCAATTGTAAAAAGTGTTAATAATAGTGGAAACTGGGGGGGGGGAGGGATTATATAGGAACTCTGTATTTGGGATCAATTTTTCTGTAAACCTAAAACTGCTCGAAAATATACAGTTTATTAATTTTCAAAAAGATATATTTACATATGTAGCATGCTAAAAAGTAAACATGATGCAGTAGCCTTTCATATCTACAGATTTTATATAAGTGGATTCAAACAAGCACACACAGAAAATAATACCAATAAAAAATGAAGTATAACAACTATTTAGCTAGCATTTATATCATAGTAGGTATTATAAGTAATCTAGAGATATATAAATAGGAGGAGGTGCATAGGTTATAATAAATATTATGCCATTTTATAAAAGTGACTTGAGCATCCTTAGATTTTGGTATCCTTGGGGATCTTGGAACCAATCCCTCACAGATACTACAGATACCAAGGGATGACTGTATTGATATTCTATCAAAGCTCTTAGCATAATTTTCGGAGACAGCTTACCCAAAATTTTGACTATTACTACACAGATAAATAAGATGTTTTCCCAATGATTACTTTTTTATGTAACCATGGCCACACATGCAGAATGAACAGATTCTGCATGACTTCAGAAAGATTCTTAAGTTATTAAGATAGTTTTGAAGTTTCCTACAGCTGGTGAAATGAGATTATGGGGAAATGTTTGTTGCTACAACATGGAGTTGAAGCAAGAAGTTAGCTTGTGAGTATCAGGCAAGATGCTACAAATTTTACCCATATGTCACAGAGCACACAGACACACACACTCACAGGCATGCATTAACACATACGTGTGTTCTTGCCAACCACATGCAAACGCACATGTGTGCTTGCGTATAGACATACGAATGGAATTGTGAAAGCCTGACAGGTTTACTGAGCCCTCATTTGAGAAAATCAAATCTGTGCCCAAACATTAGAAAGAAGGAATTAAAGGGTGTGGAGGGGAACTGAAGCAAGATTAGTTGTTAGTTACAGAATCCCCAGTATTTAACTGAATTACATTTGGCCAAATTAAATTCAACGTATTGCCCTATGCATTTTACCTTTATTCAAGGTGATTATCTTTATTTATGATATGTTAACTTAAACTGGGTGTTTTTCAATCCAGTAGAAAAAAAAATCTTGCAGTATACAGTTTCCTTAATTTACAGATCAGTAATCATTCTTCCATTGGCATTGGCTGTTTTCTTTTTTTTAAGGATGATTTTAATTAGAAATTCTAATTAACTGCACACTATAATTACCCTTTTTGCCTCTTCATGAAATTACACCTCATAAAGTAGACTGAATGGAAACCAAGTTACAATCAAAGTAAAGCTGCAGATTAAGAAATAAGCATTACAAATCTCAAAGCATCCACCAGAACTCAGGCACTCTTTAAATGTGCATGGTCCTTTTTATATTCTTGAGATCATAGAGGTCACATTTCAAAAATGATTTCATTATTTCAGTCACTGAATTAAGTAGAATAAGTTAATTTGAACAGAGAGAGAGTTACTATTTTATTGAACTTGGAAAATCTTAGATTTCCCAAGTCTCTGTTCTTCATTTATAAAAAGAGAATGCTAATCATACATATCTCACAGGGATTTTCTAAGTTAAGCAAAGTAATGGACATAAACAATTTAGCACACTGTTGTCCCATTAGGCACCAGTGTATGCCAGCTATTCTTATTAAATAAGCGTAGCTATTTAGGAGCCAGGCTTTAAAATGCAATAGACTTGGTTTGTGTTCTGATTCTGCCTCACCTTGAGCTGTTTAAATTCTCAGAACCTCCATTTACTCATCTGTAGAATATGAATAATACTACCTTTACCTTATAATAAACGAGATTGGCAAACTATAGATCAAGGGGCAATTCTGGCTTGTTACCTGTTTTTTAAAATAAAGTTTTATTGTAACACAGCAATACTTATTTGTTTACTTATTGCCAAGTAGTCTGCACAGAAACCATATAGCTTTCAGAGTCTTATCTTACCTGTTCACTATCGGGGTTTTAACAGAAAATATTTTCTGATATCTAGGCTAAAATATCAATGATCAGAGAAACTTGAGTTTCATTGATATTTTAGCCTAGATGTCAGAAAATATTTTCTTACAAAATTAAGAACTTACAATAAATGGCATTTAACATTTTTTATTCTAAATCAAAAACTGTCACTGCATATTTTGTACTTTTCTCCATTTGTTTTTATACTGAGTATTAAAAAATCTGTTTGCGTTAATGAATTAAATATTGAAAGGAGGGTGACTGCAGCCCTGATCACCTTTGCTGTAATGAACATGTGTCTGTGTGTTCCTTCTTTATTGGCCTTTGTCTGTGTTTTGCTGGTAACATTGGTTCTACCTCTTTATGAGAAGATACTTAGAGCATATTATGGTTACCATGGAAATAAAGACTTTCACTAGAGTGTGTCGTGATCAGTTTCCAGAGACTTTTTAAAAAGCTTGCAAAGAAATTTTGTAATAAAACTCCCTAATTTAACAAAGCCATGAGAGAAAATAAATTGTTGAGGGGAAGAAAACCTATGAATATGACAAAAGTTTAGGTCGAAACTGTTATGAGGGACTGTGTATTTATCTTTCACTGTTTAGAACAATGGTCCTTCTAATCCATTAACATGGATGAACAGCAACATCCCTAAAATTCATGAAACATCCATAAAAGAGGCCCTTGAGAGGAAACACTTTGCATTTTTCAGTGTTTACCGAGTTCAAGGTCATAGAAAGATTTTTTTAAGCTAGTGCAACAAATCAATGGGATTATTTTCTCTTAAATGTAGGGATCCTTCTGATATGATCAAGCTTCTCTTCTCAGAAAAATAATACCTAAATATCAATGATATATTCAACTTTACTTTTAATTGTATAGAATTTGTCTAAATTCTCTTGCTGGATATATTTGACTGTGTAATTTTAGGTTAATTTGTAACTTACAATGGTTTTTGTAAAATTTGTTCTTATTCCTAAAACTATAAAAGTTTTGAGTAGAAATTACACTTCATTCAATTGAATTCAATTGAAACACATATTGAGGACTTCTGTTAGGCCCTGTGCTAGGTCCTAGGATAGGAAGATCACAGCACGGTACCTGCCCTCCTGTAATAAAATGCAGAGTTATTATAAAAGTCATGCTCACAATTTTGAAACAAGGTAAGATAGTAAACTTTATCTAAAGGAATAAGACACATGATTTTGGTATGTTGGGAATTATATATTGCATTTCAAACTAGAGGTTGATTCAGAGAAGAAATTTCTAAGAATGCAGCATTTAGTCACAATCTCTTGAATAACTGCAACCAAAAAAAGTAGAAATTAGAGGAAAAAAATAATAAAACGTTGGAAAACTATTAACCAAAGCATAGAACTGGCAAATAAAAGTCACTCATTGCTTTGAGATGAAGAGTCCAGAATCAATTGAAGATATAGGTATCACTAGAAGGAAGCTGATGATGAGCAAATTCCTGAACAGCAGCTTCAGCCTTCTGCAAAAATAAGCCATCAGCACGTGCCTAGAGATATTTGTTTATTTACTAACAAATCTATTATGTCTCAAACACTGGGCTAGGGACTGGTGCTGCAAGAGTTTACAAGATAAAACCCTCAGGAAATTTGTCCCCTTTCCTGGGGGTTAGAATTTTCCCCAATTACAATAAAGAAGTGAGGACTTCAGATGGTAGATTGAACATGAAAGGCAGTTGTCTAGCACATCAAGTTCTTCAAAACAATATCAAAGAAGTAACTATGCTGAATCCAATAAATTAAGTTATGAGCTTTTCCTTTTTCTGTATTTCCCCAACTATGAAGCCTCACATATTTCAAGGTGACAGCCTGCTTTTGCGTTCCTTTCCTCAGGGACTTTCACTGGGCAGAAACTAAACACAACCTAATTAAATGGTTCTGCTTGCCTTTTGGAAAAGCTCAGGCACACTGGAAAGATTACATTAGATGTCTAGGAGGGGAGGGGAGCAGGAATTATTTTTTTTTGAGACATTAAGGAAGGAAAGCACAGTGGAATATAAGGGAAAAGAAGTACGTGGGGGAAAAGTATGTATAGAAATGCCCAATAAGCAAAAAGATAAGGTGTCCCAGGATTGCATCCTTGGAAGTAAGATATTTAAAACGTAGGAATATAAAAACATCCAGCAAAAGAGAAGGCAGGAAAGAAGAGACTGTCAAAATTAAAAACAAACAAGCAAACAAAAAAAAAACAGAGGAGAAAAAGATGTCTGAAAATTGATTCATAGTTTCTCCTCTCCCACTATACTTTCCCCAGACCAACAATATTAATACAGAAATAATTTCCCTGAAGGGATACAATATAGGTTGTTCACTTAACTTCTAATCTCATGTGTCACTTTGTAGTCACTTCCAAAGTAGTGGAAGATGAATCTCAGAACATTTTTTTGATCCTCCTTACTTAGTAGAAGAACACAGGGACCTAGAAATCCACTCATTTGTTCCCCAAACACTTATGAAGCTTCACTCATGCATGAGAAATTGTTTTAAGCTCTTGACATACGTTGAACTTAAACCTAATGGGAAAGGAGAAATACTTTGTCCAAAATTATGTTGCTAAAAAATGGAAGAACATAAAACAAGACCCAATTCTTCTGATCTCAAATGATCTGCTGCTGTTTCAATTAATCTATATTGTCCCTTTGATTTTTGGCCCCATAGGAAATGCTAATATGAAGTGGTCTTTGTTTGTCTGTTTGTTTTGTGTTCATTTTTATAGTGGAGCCCCATCAACAACTGTGCTAAAGGAACAATGTCATCAGAACAATTGTTCTGCATCGAAAATCTGATCACATCACTCCTGCTTAAAATTATACACTGGTTCTTCACTGCCTTCAGAATAACATCTACACAGACTTCATTTCACAAATTGGCACCTGGCCATGTGTACTCTTCACACATTGTTTGCCATTCTGCCTTGTGCACCCTATTGTCCCAAAAAGTAATTTAATAACCTGCTATTCTTCCAACCCTCCAAGCTTGTCACCACAGCTCTAAATCTTTTATTCTTTCTTTTTTTCTTCTTTTTTTCTTATGCTGTCCCCCAGGATTACCAACTTTCTTTCAGAGGCCATTTTTATGATTAAATTCAGTATTCTTTAATTTCTGACACTAAACTTTTTCTCCTTACATATTTGTTTTTCTTTTTTCTTTTTAACAGACAAAAAATGTACATATTTCTTGTGTACAACATATTGTAAAATACGTATGCATTGTGGAATGCTAAGTGGAGCTAATTAACATATGTATTACCTCTCGTACTTAGCTTTTTTTTTCTTTTGATAACACTATCCACTCTGCAATTTTTGAGAACACAATACATAATTATTAGCTATAGGCACCTTGTTGCACAATAGATCTTTTGAACTCATTCTTTCTGTCTAACTGAAATTTTGTGTCCATTGACCAACATCTCCACAATTCCCTCACCTCTCAGCCCCTGGTAACCACCATTCTACTCTTTGCTTCTAAGAATTTGACTTTTTAAATTTCACATGTAAATGACATTGTGCGGTATTCATCCTTCTGTGCCTGGCTTATTGCATTTACATAATGTTTAAGTAAGTAAAACATGCTTCAATTAACATAAACTTCAGGTTTATCTATGGTATCAAAATGACATGAATCCCTTCTTTTGTAAGGCTGAATAGTATTGCATTATGTATGTATACCACATTTTCTTTTTTAATTGATACATAATTATAAACATTTATGAGGTACTTGTGATATTTTGATACATGTATACAATGCATTATGATCCAATTGGGGTATTTGGGATATCCGTCACCTCAAACATTTATAATTTCTTTGTGTTGGGAACAAATTTCTTCTAGCTATTTTGAAAAATACACTATATTGTTAACTGCAGTCACCCTACTGTGCTACCAAACACTAGAACTTATTCTTTCTATCTAACTGTATGTTTGTATCCATTACACAAGTCTCTTTATTCCTTCTGCCCTATGCTTCCCAGCCTTTGGTAACCATTATTCTACTCTACCTCCATGAGATTCACTTGTTTAGCTCCCACATATAAAACAGAGCATGTGGTATTCGTCTTTGTATGCCTGGCTTATTTCACTTGACATTATATGACCTCCAGTTTCATCCATGTTGCTGCAAATGATATGGTTCATTTTTTTAAATGGCTGAATAGTATTTCATTGTGTAATAAGACCACATTTTCCTTATCCATTCATCCACTGATGGACACTTAGGTTGAGTTCATATCTTGGCTGTTGTGAATAGTGCTGCCATAAACATGGGAGTGCAGGTATCTTTTTGGTATTTTGATTTCATTTCATTTGGATATATGCTTAGTAGTGGATTGGTTGGATCATATTGTAGTTCCATTTTTTAACATTTGAGGAACCGCCATAGTGTTTTCCATAATGGCTATACTAATTGAAATTCCTGCCCTTCTTCTTTTGTCAAATTTAGAAATGTCTACAAAACTATCATATTTCATAAATGTTGTCTTCTGAAGGATGCCTTTTTTGAGGTCTCTTCCAGGTTTCTCCAGTCTCTTCTCCCAGGAAGCCTGGGGTAATCCAACCCTCAAAAGTGCTTCCATTTTGTCTGGCATAAACTTCCCATGCAGCAACAGCCATGCAGACCAGCAGATTTGTGTTGCACATCTTCATTCTAGCCTTTGAACTCCATAAGGTAAGGGTGCTTTATCTGTGGATACTTGTAATCTCTACATCTCCTATGCACTACACAGCACACGGCAAATGGTAACTGATGAAACTCATGTGTTGCATAAACACTTGAATTTGGAAATGGATGTATGCAATAATATAAAAGAATCATATATTATGGGGAGAGGTGTAAATGGAGAAGGGGTTCCAAATGAAATCTTCTGAAAATATTTAAAATGGTATTTTATAAGTAAATTGTTTTGAAACATTTACAGCACAGGTACCAAAAGATATATCTTCTGCCAATTTGATATGAGGAAAAGGCTTTGAGAAAGTTATTTATCTTGATAAACAAACTTATCTTAAGAAAACTTTGAAAAATTAAAACCAACAGAATCTCAAAATTGAGTCAGGACTCCATTTAGACTGAAAGAATACCAGATTTTCCAAGAGATTGGTTTAAAGAGCAACTTGTCATCTTTGCTCCAGAGGTCAACCTTGGGTCTCTAACAAAGGCAATGCAGTACATTTAGGTAGCACACACAATTTGACTTTTCACTCAAGGCTCAGCAGTGTGCAATAAGATCAAAAGGAAAAGACAATCTCTTGTCACATATTCTCACATATCCTTCCATTGCCATTATCTGTGTCTGTCTTCTGCCTTCCCTGCTAGTCTATGCCATATTCCTTAATGCATTCGTGAATGGCAGCTGCTTGTCTGATGAGATCCTCATTTCCTGCCTCCAGCCCTGCTTGAGCAAGCGGCACCTTGGCATCAAATTGAATGCCAGATAAGCAGAATTCTTACATGTGCAATTAAAAGCCACTGAAGTGGAGATAACAGCATCCCATGGTTAACTGAATAATTCATGGCAAAATGTTCTCTCTTTATTCATAGCTCCTCACACCCTTGACTTGTTAAGCAGCTAGCACTCTTACTAAAGTACTGGTTTCAGCTGAGACATTTCTTAAGCAACTCCTCTGATCAGGTATTCACATTTTTTACATTACTTTTACCAGAATTTCTGGGAAAGTAGAAAAGAAAGAGGAATAAGGGCCAAAAATAAAAAATAAAAGAAGAAACCTAAACAAATGTAGGCACACACACACACACACACACACACACACACACACACACACACACACAAAAACCACCCGATTCAATTTTTCTTTTAAATGAGTGCTTTAAATTCAAAGCATATGAAGTATGTTTCAGGGTTTAAGTTGTTTATTTCTGACTGTTTTTCAGAACTATTACCGCAAACAGCCTGCAAAAATCACAATGAAATGCAAGTAAGGGTGTTTGTTCCATTTGGAGGTCTATGATTGAGTCCACTTTACTAAGTACCTCCAAAATCAACTGTTAATGTAGAAGAATGATTTTTTTTTTTTTTTTACAAAATAGTTGACTTCAATTTTAGTTGCACAATCCTAAATACCAAGAACTTACCAAGAACTTCCTGATAGCAGAATTAGCAGCTTAATAAGGATAGATTCAGTAAGAACACACGAGGAGATGAAAAAATGCTGAGGGATATAGTTCAAGGAAAAGAGGATAAATTATACAATATTAAATATGTTCAAGTATAGAATTCACTTACACAAAAGGAGGAATAATTTTTAAAATCCTTAGCTTTAGAAATTTTTTGTGAAGCACAGAAATTAAAATGGTTTAATGTCAGTTATTTTTGTAAAAAACATGACAGTAATACACATGCTGTGTAACAAATACTTAAAAGAGTACAAAGATAGTTACAAAATGAAAAAAATGAGAAGTAAGAGTTATTACCTCCCTTACTTCCTAACTGCACTCCTCCCCAAAGGTATTCATTGTCTATACATTTTTTTAATGTATCTTTCAAGAAAAATTGTTTCATGTATATTTTTGCATACATTTGTATATACATTTTTATTTATACAAAGTAATCACTGGTTATTCACCATGGGCTTTTGGTATATTTGTTTCTTAATGGTTACCACTTGAACACACAGATGCCACTTCAATTGTTTAAACTGTTTGATCTGCTTCATACTTTTCACTGGATGAATCAATATGACTTATCTAATCACATTCCTATTAATGAATAGGTAGCTTGTTTCCAACATTTTTTGTTTGATAGTTCAAAGGGCTGTACAACAGAAATTCCTGCAGAAGTATCTTGCTATTCTTTTGAAAATAATCTGTTGAGTAAATTCACAACAGTAGTATGGCTGATAAGGAAAGATATGTACTTTTATATTTTGACAGACATTGTTGATGTATTCACCAAATTTTTGTACTACTTTTCACTCCAAATAGTGATGTATAATACTAAATACTAAATACTAAATAATAAATATAATAAATACTGCTCCATAACCTAGATGAAACATTTGTTATCAACCTAAGCAGATTACAAAACTCATATCGCTTTGTTTTGTATGTCTTTAAATGTGAGGGAAAACATTTTTTCTCTAAAATTATTTATTATTTCTATTGCCTTTTTTGTTCAATCCCTTGTCTAGTTTCTATTGGCCTATTTGTATATTTCGTACTGATTAATATAAGTTATTTGTAAGCTAAGGGGATGATTTTTTCATGTCAAATGTTTAACAATTAAATAAGGGAGTTTAGAGCAGGCTTTCATTAATAGGATACAAAACCTAGAAGCCATAGAGAAAATATTAATAGATTTTCTAAATATATATACCTATGTATGGAAACACTTATAATAAATTGAGTCAAGGAGAAAAAAACAAGCCGCAACAAAAATACAACACATAAATTAGAGATAAATAGATATCTAAAAGCACAGAAAAGGGGAATTTACGGTTGAAAATGTGTTGAGTATTCTGAAATTTTCCAGGTTTGAGATATATATGAGGAATGTGTGGTCACTGAGACCTGTCACATTGAAGGAAACATAACGATGAAAGACAGTTATAATCTTTGAACAGAAAATACTGAAAGGTTTGAGAAATTTTACATATGAGTCCTCCAGAAAATCAGAGATCAGAAGCGGAAGCTTCTTCTGTCAAGCCCTATGTATCAAACCACGTTCCGGGAGAAGATTTGCTGCTTCCTTAGTGCAAAATTTCCCCTCAATCTTAACTGTTTTTAAGCATATTTACCAACAGATCTTGATTTCCTTGAAGGTAAAATCACGCCCATTAATATTTATGGTTTTTGTGCCTTTATTGCGCCACTTAAAAAGTCAATCTCAATACACAGTTAAAAAACAGGCCTACTTACTAAACTCTTTATTCATTTAACAAATATGTATTAAGTACTTGAGGTCTGCAAAGCACAGTGCTAGTTATGTGAGATATAAAAAAGATCACCTCTCCCTACCATCAGGAAACTCAAAGTCTCCAATGAGAAAAAATATATATTTAATTGACTAATCAATCAAATAGTAAAAATAACGACTATGGAAAGTATTAGCAAGACAAAATTGTAGAGAGAACACTGTGTTTGACAGGAGATGAGGCTACAGAAGTAGATACCAACACACTGCATGTGGTCTTTAAGGCCAGGTTAAGGAATTTAACCTTTATCCCCAAACAAGTATAATAGCATATACTTATGTAATAGCATAAGATTTACATTTTGAAAAGATTCAGTATAGGGAATAGATTGATGAAGGAAAGAAATACCAGTTAAGAAAGTATTTCCTTGGAAGGTATAAGAAAGGGTGGGGATTTGGGTTAGACTCTCACTAATGGAATAAGAACACGTGGTAAGGTTTGTAGCATGTCAGTACGTTTGGCATTGTAGATGAAGAAAGAGAAAACCTAGATTTTAACACTTAAAACTAAGAAAGTGGTTGTGCCATTTGCAGAAAAAATAAACACTGGAAAACTGCAAGACTTATGAAGGCAAGTGTGAATCAAGAGTGTGGTTTTGGCAATGATTTGCTTGAGACATGTTAGTATATCCAAGTAGAGATACCAACCAAGAACCTGGATTTATCACTCATATGAGAGATCTTTGACAGGATATAAATATTTGTGAGTTATTTGTACATAGATGGAAATTTATGTTATGAGTATGAATGAACTTATCTAGCAAAGAGTGTAGAGTAGAGGGATAAAGAGAAAGGTTAGCTGTACTGGTCAGCTAAAGGAGACGTAGGCAGAAAACCAGGAACATAAAATGTCATGAAATCCAAAAGGTTTCCTAAGAAGCATTCTGTGAAGAAAATAGAATGGGAAACAGAATTAAATGCTACTGAAGAATCAATCCACTGTAGACTTAAAACCAGAGTTTAGCTTTGGTACATCAGAATGAGGACACTTTATGTAAAGTACTTTCACATACTATGATCTCATATCTGACCTGGTTCTCCCAACAATATTGTAAGACAGAAGGGGAAAATCAGTTAAAGTTCTTTCTCATCCATTTCAGAGTTGAGAAAACTGAAATTCCAATAAGTTAAGCAGCTTGTTCTAGGTAATATTGCTAGTTAGTAACTGGGGTGCAAATAAAATCCAGAAGTTTTAAAATATCTAATCCAATGCTCATTTTACATTAGGCTGATGCCTCTACTAAATGTAACATTATGATTAATTTTATTATTAGTATTATTATTGAACTGCTATGAGTAAGGTACTCACAAGTGGGGCTACATGATGAATCAGGCATGGACTCTTCCTTCATAAGTTTTCAGGCTATAATGCTACGTCATCATACATAAAAATGACTATAATATAATGTTGGGTCTAACAGCAAAATAAGAGTTAATGGAATACATTACTACAGAAGTTGATATCAGGAATGGAAATTTAGGGCATTTGAACTTGAGAAACTGACATGTTAGAAGGTTTACTGGCATGGAGAGATTCAGTTAAAGCACTAATGGTAAAGGGACATCAGAGGCAGTGATGTAGAGAAAAACAATGCATTGATGAGAAAACCAAATAATCCTGCTTGGACAGACCAAAGGTAAAATGAAGTGGAGCAGTATAACATATAAATAGGAATGTAGTTAGGATTTACATCACAATGAGTGTTAACGACAACAAGGCGTTTCCGTGTTATAAGGAGGTAAAGCAGATCCAATAAACATAATTTGAACTGAGAAATGAAATAATCAGAGTACACTTTAATAATAACTGGAGCACTTAACAATGAGCTAGACATCATATATTTAGACATTACCCTGGCTCTTCAGTATGCCTCATTCACCTCTTCTGAGTACTTCTCTACTCTTTTAATGATGGGATGACCATGAAACTTGCTTTGGTCAATGGAATATGTGCAGAAGTAATGGAGGCCACCTTCAGGGAAGAGTGCTTTAGAGCTATGGACAAATCTCCAGGCTCTGTTCCCCAGTTAAGTCCATCATTCTAGAATAAACTAATTTTTATTAATACCTGAAGATTTGGATTTATTTGTTACTTCAGCATTTCCTAACCTAGCCTTGACTGTATACTGTGTTCAGTGTTTTCACTGAGTTAACTAAACTAAAGCTGATGTTCAGCTGATAGGTAGCTCACACTAATATTAAATTACTAAACTGCTCCTGTAATGCTGATAAATGACCACTGCCGAAACCTAGGCAAGTGTGTCCTCCTTCATGACCTTGCCTCTTTATTCCTTATCAAGAATACTCCTAGAAGCTTCCATGATCCAGCAATGAAAGGTATGGCAGTTGTCCAACTATGGCCTGCATCCGTTCTAGTTCATTTGTGCCATGATGTTTTAATGTATAATATTTTCATTATCGTCCTCTTTTAGGCCCATAAGATACTCTTATCTCTCATTTAAGAAATGACAAAACTAAGGAGAAAGGCTAAGAAAAGTCCAAGGTTACAGGTTGTCTTACTCCAGGATGTCCAGGCTTAACTACAATGGTCCTTACTGTCTCCAGCTTTAGGTGTATGATTTTGGCAGCTGCAAAAGAAGAGGTGCTACAAAAAAGTGGAATATATATGAGTTCATTAATTAGTTTGAAGATGAAATATGAGGGCCTTCATTAAAGAAAAAAATCATTTGTAATGGTGTAAAGAAACTACCTCTGAAGAGACATTTGGAAGCAGTACCAGCAGGATTTAGGACAATTCAATGAAGGAGTAAGGAGAATTAAGCTCCTAGAGATGGCAAGAAGGAGTACAGGATCATTTATAGAGAGAAATATCTTGCATATGAGATTGATTTATATGTATTTGTCTCACATATTATCTCCTTAGCTGAGCTATTAGAGACAGCTTTGAACAAGCAAAGCAAATGTCAAGTGTAACTACCTATACACACAGAGGAGATTTACAAGAGAAGCCTCTTGGTGCTCTTATGTATCTAGGGATGGATGTCTACCAGATATCATACATTCTTTATATCCAGGCAGACACTAAATTTTAACTATGGGTAGTGTGTATTTCTCCAGTTTAAACACTCTTCTCCAGGCATTGTTTAGTTAAAGATTCATTTGATAAATTTTGCAAACCCTGATTATTAATCATTGGAATTTCTGACTGTAGATTTAGGAGTGTCCTATAGTCCAGTCATGAGAAATATCCTTAGTGGCCGAGAGTGTTAGGTGTTTCCTATATCACAGGAAAATAGTACTTCCAAGACTTCCTCATAGACAGAATGGGAGCTAAGTATAAATATTAGGAAACAGAAATGTGACCATAAAAATCTTCATTTCCAATATGAAGAATTAAGAACTGATGGGGCTCCTTTGTCTCTCTCTGCCCTTCAAAGATGACCATGGAACCTGTGGGTTTAGATGGTGGAGACAGAGATGAAAACAGCATGGATCCTTCAGGTACCGCTTGGAAGAGTATTGGTGTGAAGAGTCACCAGACCAACAGCAACTCTACGTGAATAAGAAATAAACTCCTTTACTGTGAGGACACTACAACTTTGGAATTTATTTGTTCCCACAGCAGAGCAAAACACCATCACAAGTGATTATCTTGTATTGACCTAAACAACCTTCCACTAACAAAGCCCGTTATGTTTCAGATGACTATTTTTTTATTTAGAAAATTTTTTTATTGATTAAATATCTACTACTTGGTAAGTTAATCTATCACTACCAATTCTCAGGCCCAAACAAAATACCACATCATAATAAAGACAAAAATCTGTAACCCTCATGTGACTATTCCTGACATGGTCTTTGCTTTTCAAATCTAAGTTTGTCAGAGCATTTTGGGATAGAAATATATGTCTTTCATATGTTTTCCCTTTCTGTCCCAATGGGTAATTTATTAATTATTTTATTAATTATAACTTTATAAACTAAATTCCATTTTGGAGAGATAACTAATCCATTAATTTTGGATTCTTTGGCCATGCCTTCTTCTTTTCACCCACAGAACTTTTTAAAATGTAGAGGATAATCCTTTACTTCTCAGTTGGTCCAACACCTATCACACGTGTGCTATTCCATGATGTATTATAATGAAGCATTTTTCTTCGATTCTGAAAATTTACCATATTTAATACATTGCATACATCCACCTCCCAAAAAAGTAAGAACAGTCAACTGTTATATTAAAAAATAGCAAATATCTATTGAACACTTAACAAGCAAACAAACAAAATAAAACAACCAAAGAAAGAAGCCAAAAGGAAAAATGGTTGTTATCTTGGGATTACAAACCATCATGAAAGTAAGAATAATAGTTAACATTCACGGAGGGCTTATTAAGTGCCATGTACTGGGAAAAGGAGTTTTGCATGCATTATCCTATTTTTTCATCACAGTAAAGCTAATAATGTAGAAAAACATCTTATGGAAGAGGAAACTAAGTCACTAGTTATGTAAACTGCTCAATCATCTCTATGGCGAATAAGAGGTAGAACAAGAGGAATTTCAAGCCAGGTCTTGCTCACAAACCCATGATTTTAAAATCTGTATCATACGACTTCTCATTAGAAGCCTGTGTGTTTTGTTTTCATTTTTTTGTGTTTCTCCTCTTTGCCCTGATTCTGGAGTGACCTTAATATCACAACAGAATTACATACTTTCCAATGCTGGAATGAATCTAAGCACTAGATTAGAAGGTGGTGAAACAGTCAAAATTTAATATGGTCCAAACCAAATCATCTGAAGAAAGTCATGTCAATGACTTTCCCAGCGTTCTGGAATTGAGGACAGGTGTGCATCACAAATTCTCCATCGACCAAGCCTGAGAGTGTTAGTGCCAATCAAAAAGCAAAAATCAGCCTCAGATGGAAACAAGGAGACTGTTAGGTGTCTAGATTGCATACAGTGGACCACAGGAGACTGGCTTGTCTGTCAAAATCTGTCTGTGTGTGTTTGGTGGGGATTGAAGGATGAAAGTCAAGGCTGTTACCCACAAAACAGGAGCTACAACCTGGATCCTGAGTGTGAATATCCTGAGAAAACTGCTTGCAGCATTTTTCCAATTATCTATTAACTAGTTTCAGAGACTGTATCTTTTGGTGTTGGAATCCAGGGAAGTCATTAACTGGCTGTACAAGGCCAAGTCAGAACCCATATTCACTCTCCATGTACATGAGATAAACTGCCTAGAAGACCAAATGTGTAAGGAAGGAGAAACAATGATTCTCTGTAGTGGGGTGTGGCTATATGACCTGCCTACCTGGCATTTTCCCCAACACTTCACATTCAAGTCTCCCATGAAATGTATAGTTTGCCATATGTTCATATTATTCCATCTTAGGTTTGCTCCTCCTGCTGCTGCTTTCTCTGCCGGGGAATGCCCTTCTACTTTATATCCCTATGACAAACTCTTCCTGAACCTCGTTCCCAACAGTGTTCTTTTTGTTCTGTCATCTAATTGTATTAGTCATCTGAGCACACGAGGTCTCTGCATTTCAGGGTATTATACAGAATCTGGCACCAAAGAGGCCTGCAATACTTTTGTCAAGATTAAAAGAAAGAACACACAAATTGGGAAGGTGCCTTTTGTCTTGTATGCTTTCTATATTACAAAGAGTATTCCTGCTGAGTTAAGAAGATAGTGAGCACTCAGAGAATGTCATCTCACGACAAAGAAATAATTGCCATTTATTTTTTCTTTTAGCAGTAATAGCTATGAGATGCCAGCCTATGCTCTGACACACTCAGCACAACAGGATCCTATTGTGTAAAATAGGCACTTTGTGTCCGGATTCACCTGGAATCTTAAGAGCAACAAGATAGAGTGTTAGAGTCTAAGAATTTCTCTTTCCCTACGGTTCAAAGAGAAGTGTTATGCTGAGAAATGTTGAGCCTGAAAGGTTACCCATTAACTTTATCCCAACCACATATCAGAGAGGAGGAACTGGTAACCAGCAAATAAATGGTACAGGGATCAAGGTAAGTGGAAACTCCCAGGCCCCTCACCTTCTATGCTTTCTTTTCCTTTTCTTACGAATATGATGCATCAAAATGTCCATTCAAAGCAGAATTTCCTGAGCAAAAATTAAATTCAAATAGGTGATAAAATGGAAGTTTTAATCAATTCAGAGAAGCTCCATCCAAAGAAATATGCAAAATGAATCAACAGAAAATATAATTATGCAAAATAATATCACTGACAGCCTCAGCTCAAGCATTCACAAACACTTTTTATTTCCTACAAATAAATTTCTGATTGAAAGGATGAGACATCATTAATCAGTTGTTTATCCAAACAATGTATGCACATGGAAAAGTGATCTGTGAGATTTTATTCATTATCTAAACTTTTATCTGTTAGCTACATACTTGAGAAAAGAAAGTAATATAACAGCTGTTTCTCAAAAAGTGACCCCTTATGTATTAAGAGCTCATCACAAATAGAAGTACTTTTAATTTGTTTAATATCATTGAATATTTGTAAAAATGCTTAATAGCATTATCATATTGTATGATCTCTCTTTGAATATATCATCTTAAGATACTCAAATCGATAACACTTCAGTTATTAAATATTTTCAAAACATTGAAATCGTTGAAACATCAAAAAGATAGAAAAGAAAATTTTAGTTTCATAATTAGCTTGGTATCTATAGTTAATAATGATGTACTGTATATTTCAAAATTGCTAAAAGAGTAGATTTTAAATGTTCTCACCACAAAAAATGATAAGTAGGTGAGATGATGGATATATTAATTAGCTTGATTTGTTTATAGCACATAAATCAAAACATCATATTGTTCACCATAAATATGTGATGTTTTGATATATGTGAAATATATCACATATATGTGACATATTGTATTTAAAGAAAATAAAATAATAAAAATATAAATATTCACCTAATACCTTTTCTGAAAATATACATAAATACTAAGTTTTCTGGGTACAAAAAATTAGAAAAAATCTCAGGGAACAGGCTGACTCTTAGAGGTAGAAATAGCCATATTGCATGATTAAATGAAACAAAATCACCTAGATAATGATTATTGATGCAAAATTAATAACATTCTTAATTAATTATGAGGATACATATTTTTTAGTTGAGAACTCCCGGTGAAACCCTGAGGGGAGAATATGTCAACAGTATTCCACTACTAAGCACACATATGTATATCCAATTTTTCTCTTTTACATATGTGAAAAAAATGTAAAATGAATAGGAAATGTCATAAATAAATAATGGCTTCAAAAAATAATGTTCAATTGTTTCTCATTCATAATCTCATCAAAGTTTTAAAAAATGACTACGGAATTTGTCCATTTAAAAAATGACTATGTATCTGGATGTCATGTTCTAAATCTTTAGCTGTTGTTGGCTTATTATGTACGTGGGTATACACTCACCTCCCCACATCCCTGGGTTTCCTGAACTGCCCATTTTTCTCTTTCTGTGCACTCAGGAAGTCTTTGTGCAAATATCAAAAGGCCGAAATATACATTTATACTTGACCTTGTGACTAATATCTGGCCACTAAAACGTGATTGAAAGTGCAGTGTGCCATGTTAGGACTCAGGGAGTAAAGAGCCAGGGTGCCCTCCCCACCCACTGTGTGTCCCCTCCCCACTCACTCTGTGTCCCTTGCCCTTACAGCTAGAAATAGAAAATTCCAACATGGCCGACCACTAGATAGAAGCAGTAGGTCCCCACATCACTCCAGAGGAATGGTGCTGCTCAGGAGAGCCACCCAACAAACATTAAACTGTGATGTGATTGAGAAAAAACTTTTACTATATTCAGCCATGGAGTTGGTTATTTCTCATAGCTGCTAGTGAGAGTTGCCATGACCAATAGAACTATTTGCTTTTAAAAGCAGCGACTATCTGCAAATGGCAGAGGGACTGACTGTGTTCCAAAATAATTAATGCCCAACTTTCTCAGTTTTTTGTCTCTACAATTACTTTTCCATTAATTCTTTTATCAAAAATATTTATATCATAGTGATTAGAATGCAGTATTTACAGCAAGCTATGAAAGCAAGAGAAAGACCTTTCAATGAAATAAAAACAAAAGTTGAACAGTCTGTATTGGTTGGCAGCTGACAGTGAGTTCTCTCAATCAGCTATACTCTCACTTTTCCAATCAAGACTGTGGGAAAAATCCATATGCTTCACTAAAAAGACCACATTTACCTGTATCTGTAACATAATAGACATAGAAACTATGATGAGGATGAAGATGATGGTGATTGTTGACTCAATATCATTTATTGATTGTTTACTTACTGTGTACTAAGCACTTTGCACATAATTTGGCACCATAATATTTCAGATGTCCCTTGTGAAAACAAAATTAGTATCTCGATTTTTATTGATATGGAACCTCAGGCTTAAAGTCATAAATCAAATAAATGTAGGAAGGTTTGTCTAATTCCAAGACGCATGTTCTTAACGACCACTTTAAGAGAAAACAAGTAGAGAATGCAAAATAAACCAGTCTCATTAAGTAACTTCGGTGTTTAATATAGTTCTATGCCCTACCCCTATTGCCCTCATATTGAACTTCAAATGGCTTATGATGGTTAAAAATCTTTCAGGAGCTGACGTTTCCTCACCTCTATGCCTTTTCCTCTCAATTTCTCTAGATATTACAGTTAAGGTTATTTTACACATGCAAGTCTGCATGAGACAGAGAATATGGTGGAGAATTGGAATAGACAAATCTGGTTTAAGCAAGACTGAGAAATGTGATTGGGATCTAGCATATTTCTTGAAATTCAAGGGTTAGGATCCATTTTAAGGATGGGAGTGTTGGGAAGAAATACAAAACCCAGGATGGAGTGCAGTGGTGCCATCTTGGCCCATACCACTGCAACCTCTGCCTCCTAGGCTCAAGCGATTCTCCCACTTCAGCCTCCCAAGTAGCTGGGACCACAGGTGTCTGCCACAATGCCTGGCTAATTTGTTGTATTTTTGGTAGAGGCGGGGTTTCGTCACGTTACTCAGGCTGATCTCAAATTCTTGAGCTCAGGGGATCCGTCCACCTCAGCCTCGCAAAGTGCTGGGATTACAGGCGTGAGCCATTGTGCCTGGCCAAATATTTCAATACATTTTAAAGGCCAGGTAAAAATGATGGCATACTGTAAATTTTAAAGCAGCAAAGTTAACAACAACAACAACAAAAAGCAGCAAATTTAAATAGGCCATTTACGGTGGAAGGTGCAGGTAAGTGGTTAAAGATTGTATCCCTTCCTCCCCCAAGAGGCATTAAAACAACATACTTCCTTTTCCTAATTCTAGGTTTCTTTTTAAATAGCAGACAATTACAAAGATAATTAAAATTTTACAGACTATAGGAAGAGATGGACACTTTATCAATTCATTTTTAATGCAGGCATGAAATGAAAAATCAATCCCAGTAAAGATAGTAAAAGAAAGAAAATTATAGAACAAGAATATTGGTATATTAGAAATAGATCTATGTCTACAAAGATACAGTAATCTTCAATAAATACTACCAGGTAGAACACAATAATGATTTAGTTAATATATTAAGGACCTATAAGACTCATGCATCATTGAAAAACTAACAGAAAAAGAGTCATATAATTATTTCAATACATAAAACATTACTTAATTAAATAAAGCAGTCGTTTCTTATTTAAAATGAAATTAAAATAGAAAAAGAGGAAATACTCTTTAATATGAGACATTTCACAAAAAACTTACAACTTTTAAAAACCAAAATACTAAAGCCATTTCTATTATGATATGGATAAGATGGAAGTGTCTATTAATACTATAGTTATATAAAATATGATTAAAATTTTTAATGAATTCAGATAAAGATTGAAAGAAAAATAAAACTATAATTTTACTGAAAATATCATAATAAATCTAGATTAAACAAGATGGCCAATTAAAAAAGCAATCAAATTAATAGAGGAAGTACTTAAAGTAGTTGGATATACGATACTTATCCAAAATATAAGTAAAAATGGAAAACATTCTGTTCTCAGAAGTGATAGTACTATGACATACATAAGAATTAATTTAGTAAGAAAGTTAGAAAACATATGAGGAAATAATTATTAAATCTTATTTGAAGAAATAAAACATAGCCTGAACTTGAGTAATGACATTCTTATTATTGGATACAATAAAAAATAATAAAAATGTCAGTCACCTGAAAATCAAATCAGTTCTTAATATAAAATTGCAAATAAAATACCAACTTTTTAAAAACTGGAAAAATAAGTTAAAAGTTAATATGTAACAATAAATCATGAAATATGATACATTAACACATTTTTATTTTTAATTATTCCTCAAAGCAAAAATGGGAATTAAAAACATTAAGTATGTATATCTTAAAAAACATGAATACTTGAAGATAAACTTAATAGGAAAGACGATGACAATGAAAAAATTATGTCTACAAAATTTTGGAAGCTCAAGGAAAATGGAAGTGTTACAACTGACTTACTATATATATATATATATAAAATTCATAATTTTAAGCAAAACAAAACTTGTAAATTTTTTATTTACAAGTGTTTTAATACTTTATATTTGGGCCTCAAGAGAATTCTCATTAATAACAAATGGCTTGACTAAATTTGGATATATAAGTATTGCAAAGTATGGTGTCCCTTGAAAAGAATGAGTCCTATATTTGCTGTACTTGGATGACTTTCCATTGATACCGTTTAGTGACAAGAGCAATATTTAGAGTAGTGTACATAAAATGATTTTATATTTGTAAAAACAATGACTAAGGACCATTATGCATGCATGTGCATTTGCACTTTGCCATACAAATATGAAGGAAGCTACATGCTGCTCAGATCTGCTGTAGGAAACATACAAGCTGTCCTTCTGGGTTGCAGGAAACGTACCAGCTGCTGTCCTTCTGGGTCCAACTCTTGTTCATACTAAGACCACTCTTCATACAGGCTACTAGCACCTGATGACTGGACACAGCATGGCTCATAATATAGGCCCATTCCTTCAAGTTGTAGGTACTCAATTGGGTGAGTTTGGTTCAATGAATCCCCCTCGGCTTAGCCAAACTTTTTCAGAACTAGACTGTAGTCTCAGACTTTCTCTTTTCCTTCATGGAAGTCAGGCCTGTTTAAAGGCTCCTCTCAACTTCTCCTTCCTTCCCTTTATCTTGTGTAGGTAATTCCCTAAATACATCTTTATTCACATATAATCCTGTCTTGGAATCTGCATCTTGAGGACCTGAACTCAACTGAAGTTTATGCTCCAAGAAATTAACAGTGGTTACCATGATCAGCTGGATGGTATTAGGAAGAAAGAGAAAAAAAAATACATAGATGAGAGGGGAAAATAAGTTAGGATGGAGTAATAATACGATTTTATGAAATTTTATGCATGCATACAAAAATATGCATATGCACAAACAAATGCAAGTATGTTCAACAAATTATTAATGGTGGCTATCTCAGAGTACTATGATTTCATGTGACTTTGAATTTTTTTGTTATGTTTTTTATATATTTAACATTTTTAGAAGGAACATGTAATATTTAAATAACCAGAAATAATAAAGCACTTTCCTTTGTAGAAAATAACAAAAACATGGAAGACTATATATCCGATAGGGAGAGAAATGCCCAAGCATATGAGGTTAAGCTCGGAAGCAGACCTGTTAGACAACACAAACCTGATAAGAGAAAATAACTAGAATAGTAGAGGTTAAAAGAATGTAAAACTAAAATGAGCATCTCTATATTTATCTAATAGTTATTCTATACTTTAGAGAAATGTGAATTTGAGGTCTTTGCATTATGAGTTGTCATGCATCTTATTTCTGGCACATTAAGTAGCCTTCAGATAGTTTATCCCATTCTTTCTGATTTGTCTGCAGTTGCCATATTTCAGTACTTAATGTAATGCAATCGAGGAACCCCCTCAGTCCCAGCAGGTCTTGATTGTTGCTCACCCTGCTTTTAAATGGTATGCAATAGGAGGTGGGGCCTGAGTTATGTGCAGTGACAGAACTAGGCTTAGATCATCTAGATTTATCTTCAGGAAAGCTGAGTCATGGCTTAGAGTTTAGGAGGTTTTCTATAACTACAAAAAAATCTTAGCTGAGAGACACCCAAGGGGTTTTTCTTGTGTAATTGCCTTGTAGAGATAAGGAAGAATGGTAATTCAGGCAATAGGCACTTGAGCTGAGCTGGCTAATGGCCAAGCTGGTGACTTTGCATCATTCTGAGCCATCTCCTTCCTCAGAGCAGAAGGAACACAAGCTTATCCTCTAGCCACCATGAAAGCCTCCAAATGCCTCAAGATGGCCACACCCTTCCTTGTCTCTGCAATTTGCAATGCATTTCTCTCTGGTGAGATTGTTTCTACTCCTTTGTTAGAAATGTCAAATCCTAGCCCAAATGGCTATTGCCTCTGGAAATCATTCCCAGGTAGAGAAAGGACCTTCCTCCCTAGAGCTCCACATGTTCCAAACCTCTCTTTCATCTTTTACCACCTTGTAATGTAGCAAGTGTTGTATCTCTTCTCACCGGCTGGTGACTTCAAAGATTTGGAGCCAAACCTTCTGGGTGCAAAGCCAGCTCTGCCACTTCCCAGCCTTTTGACCTTGGGAAACTTACTTCACCTCACTGAGTCTAGATGTCCTCATCGGTAAAATGTGGTATTTGTGAGGATTAAATAAATTCACATATTACAGGACTTAGACACACGTCTGGCACAAAGTAAATTCTATGTCAGGGTTAACTGTTCTTATTGTCTCAGTCCCAGCACCCATACCAGTGTCAGGCTCATGATCAAGAAAAAAAATACTAAATCAACAAATGGGAACTAACTTAAGAGCTTCTGCACAGCAAAATAAACTATCAACAGTTTAAACAGACAACCTAGAGAATGGGAGAAAACATGTGAAAACTATGCATCTGACAAAAGTCTAATATCCAGCATTTATAAAGAACTTCAACAAATTTGCAAGAAAAAAAAAACACTGAAAAGTGAGCAGAAGACATGAAAAGACACTTCTCAAAAAAAGACGTACATGCAGCCAACAAGCATATGCAAAAAAAAGCTCAATATCACTGATCATTACAGAAATGCAAATCAAAATCACAGTGAGATACCATCTCACACCAGTCAGAATGGCTATTAATAAAAAGTCAAAAAATAAATGCTTGCGAGGTTGTGAAGAAAAGGGAACACTAATACACTGTTGATGGTAGTGTAAATTAGTTCAACCATTGTGGAAAGCAGTATGGCAATTCCTCAAAGAGCTAAAAGCAGAACTACCATTTGAACTAGTAATCCCATTATGGGTATATACCCAGAGGAATAGAAATTATTCTACCACAAAGACACATGCATGTGTAAGTTCATTGCAGCCATACTCACAATAGCAAAGACATGGAATCAACCTCAATGCTCATCAATGACAGACTGGATAAAGAAAATGTGGTACATGTACACCATGGAATACTATGCAGCCATAAAAACAAAGAGATCATGTGTTTTGTGGGAACATGGATGGAGCTGGAGGCCATTATCCTTAGTAAACTAATGCAGGAACAGAAACCAAATACTGCATGTTCTCACTTAAAAGTAGGAGCTAGATGATGAGAACTTACGAACACAGACAAGGAAAAAACAGACACTGGGATCTACATCAGGGTGGAGGTGTGGAGGAGGGAGAGGAGCAGAAAAGTCAGCTATGGGGTACTGGTCTTAATACCTGGGTGATGGAATAATCTCTACAACAGAACCCTATGACAGGAGATTACCTGTGTAACACACCATCACATGTACCCCGAACCTAAAAGTTTAAATAAACAGAAATATTTGCTTAATGAAAATTATAGCAGCAAACGTACATTCTCACCAGACAAACCAGACAACACAGAAAGGGCAAAGCAGGCCATAGAGAGAAGGGCAGATGCCACTGGTTGGCATTTACCAAGAGGGCTGCCGCCAATGCAGCTCACATGCCCACTTCTCACACTATACCCATGCTTACAGCAGTCTCTGAGAGAGATGAAGTCCTTACCAGTAGCAACTAGATTCATGCCTCAGCTTTACTGTTAGATTCACCAGGCTTACCCAGAATTTAACTAGCTCTAGAGCACACTGCCAGAAGCATCTTCACCATGTCTAAGATTGTAACTTAACTCCCTGGGAAGGAACGAGATAACATAGGAGAGTACAGTAGAAAGGAAAGTGAAGGAGCCCTGTGGAATTTGAAAATTTTAAGACTGAGAACAGAAAAAAAAATAGGCTTCAAGTTAGATTGTGAAATACAGCCTGAGAGACAGGAAGAATCCAGAAAAGTGAGATGTAACCAAAGACCAGAAAGTGTTTTAAATAGGAGAACATCATCAAATGTGTCAAATGAAGCTGTGAGGTGAGAAGATGAAGACAAACACAGGGCAATTGAATTTGGTGACCTTGACAAGAGCAGCTTCATGCAGTGTTCTGAATGAAACCCAAGCTGCAATGGTTGAAGAATGAAGAGAGGAGGTTAGTGACAGAATATATAAATGACTTCTTAGAGAAATATTGGTACAGGAAAAACAACAGGTAAAAGAAATAGGGTGGTAGCAGGAAATAAATGAGAAGGAAATAAGATTTTTCTTTCTTTTTCAAAAATGAGAAATTCTAAACTACGTTTATAAAATGTTATCAATGACCATTTAAGAAAGGGATATGTATGTTTCATCAGAAAGAAGGGATAATCAAATGGTCAAATCATTAAGAAAGTAAGCATGAAAGGAATCAAACTATGAAGGCACTGGCCATTGGTAGGAGGCAGGTCATTGAGTTAATTTTAACAGAAGGGCAAAATGAGAAGACAGATATTGAGGAAATGGATTTTGAGGTTAGTTGTTGGGAGGACGAGGAAGTTTCCATTTAGATCTTCCATTACCTCATGAAATACAAAGTCTTCCATTGTCTCAAGGAGTACTTAGGATGGTCAGTAGCTTTTAGAAAAAAAAGAGGCTCTATTAATTCGTTTTTCTTTACAGTATAAAAATGAGTTTTTTACACAATTGTGGTAAGATTATTAGACAGAGTTGACTCATTTTTGAATACAAAGTAAAGCCCATCTTCTGGTTTAAGCGGTTTTCTCCAGCAACGTTCTGCTCTTTTGGATGTGGATATAGAGAAACTGGACAATGGGTTTAAATACCTAATACTAGATGATGAGTTAGTGGGTGCAGCACACCAGCATGGCACATGTATACATATGTAACTTACCTGCACATTGTGCACATGTACCATAAAACCTAAAGTATAATAATAATAATAAAAATAAATAAAAAATAATAATAATAAATAAAAAATAAAAAAATAAAAAAGACAAAAAAAAAATAAATAGCATTGAGAAGTTGCCACCCTGGAACTAAAACAGAATGAGTAATCTGTATTTGCAAAAATAGGATTATAATTGTAGACCAGAGAATAAGGTTAATCTATAGAAAAAACTAAGAAATAGTAGGAGGGATCTTTGTTCTCATGAATAATAGTGGTAGCAACAGATTAGAGATCTCACAATATCTCCTCTAAATATGGACTGGCCATATGGTAATTGGTTTGTCAGATCCCAGATATTCAGAGTAAAGTCATTTGAGTTTTTAGGGGACTAGAACACAGGGAAGGAGTGGAGGAAGGCAGAACACTTCAGAGGCTGGGCCACCGCAGGGAGGCAAACACAAAGTACAACAGCAGGCAGCATGAGGACGGTATGTATAAGGGAAGAACCCAACTATCATACAAACCGTCCTCATAACTGCTCTTTTCACATAGAAATTCACGTCATTCATGTCTTAACATCAATATGTAGATGTCTCTAGCACTGCTTTTAATGGTTACATAAGATCCAATTAATATATTACATCTTTAGCTTGATTCATCTTGTTAAATTATGACTAGAATTAAAACACTTCCTTGCACATTCATATTGGAAGATAATCTCATCAAGTATTTCTGAACATGCCTGAGCTCCCTTAGGGGTGCTCAGATTATTCCATTTCATGACCATAACAGCCTTTGAAATAAAGGGATATGCAAAAAATGTCACAGCCTTCAGGAAAGGCCATCTGCTCCAAGAGTGACATGGTTAGTGAGAACAGGCTCCCTGCCCTTTTCTAGTTTGAGATTCTATCCCAGTTTAAACTATGAAGTCATTGCAAATGCTTCAGAGTAGCTCATTTGATTTTGTAAAGTTTTACTTTATTTTTAATTGACACATAATCATTGGATGTATTCACGGGGTACAGTGTGATGTTTTGATACAGGTATATGCTGTGTAATGATCACATCACAGTAATTAGCTTATCCATTACCTCAAACATTGATAATTTCTTTGAGAACAGTCAAAATCATCTTTCCTACATATTTTGAGATATAAAATACAATATTGTCCATGAGAGTCACCCTACTGTGCAGGGGCTAGTTTTCATTCCCAAGACAATTCCACTTAAAACATACTGTGAAATCAAGAAGCTCATCTGCAGCTTAATTTTAATTCACCTTCCTGTAAAAACTAAAGTCCACATTTTGGGAAGCATAGCATTTTGGTGCATTTGTTTGTTGCATACCCAGTCTTACAGTATGCTGTGTAATAACGTACTAACATACAACAGATGATCCTGAATCCTGAAGATTTTGAAATACAATCTATGTTGCTATTTGAGGTAATTAAATCTACAGGTTTGCACTAAATTGAAATATCATAACTGTCTTGTGAACTGTTGCTTTTTTAGAGATCTAATTACATCTTGCAGATAAACAGAGTATTTATGGCAAGTATACATGTACTTAAATATCATGAGGTGAGGGGGATGTGCCTTAATCCGGTGTTAGAACTGAGTAATTGTGGGAGAAACTTTTATTAGTTCAAGTATCTAACAAGAAACTTTATTTTCAGTATTCCCCCACCCTACCCATTTAGACTTCCGTGAGTCATTCTCTGAGGTATTCCGAGCACCAGTTCCCGGCATATATAACAAATAAGCTTCCATGGATTCTTTCACATTCAGCTATCAAGGCACTTCTATTCCAAACATCTTAAAGACTGCATATATTTTTCTTGAGACCTCATCAAAAATACCTAAATAACAAGCAACTTCAGAAATCAGCACTGAAAAATTCTCTTCAGCAAATCCTTCTATTTATAAAAGAAGATAGTAACTCAGGGGTACACAATGATCGTGGATGCATTGTAGACTCCAAAGAAAGATGGATATGATATAAAAGAGAATTTAGATCCATACATGTTTTTGCAAATACACCCATCTTAGAAAACATGAAGTGGTAGTTGTGCGAGGGGCGGTTCTCACTAGTTATCCTCCTACCTATTTGTTTGTCTTTAGAAAAAGAAAAAAAAAATGCTGAAGCTGTGTAGAAAGTACAAAAATTAAAAATATAAACTTCAAGAGAATATCAAACATTGAGATATTATGACTGCCGTGGACAATAACCTGCATACAATTACATTTGCCTTCATTTTAGAAAGGTCCCTGACTTGATCTTTAGAATTGCAACATTCATGAAGCACTGCTATTTGTTGTAAAACTGTGCATTCTTCTCTTCCCATAAACGGGTGTGTGTGTGTGTGATCACTTTTCTCTACTTGGAAACAGATAAGCAGATTCGCCACCAGGACTGGGCCTGTGACATCATGTGGAGGTACATTGTCAACTACATCCAATCACTCCAGTGATCACTCCATGGGAAGACAGTACTGCTTCAAAGGACAGTAGGCCCAAGGCTAGAGTTTGGTCTTTGTCTCTTATGAGGCACATATACTATATGTTTTTGAATCCATCACTTAACTTCTCTAAGTCTCCATTTCCTTGGTAAAATGGGGATAAATGTAGATTTGATAACTCACATAAATCTTTTTGCTATAGGAGACAAAAACTAAATCTGAAAATTAAAAAATTTGATTAGTAAGCTTGTACCATAAAAAATGCAGCAGAAAGGTTCAAGAAGGTAGCCCTGACTTCTATTGCAGTTTTATCTCATCTAGCTAAGAGAACTTTGGAGAGTTACTGAAATGTTTTGTGTTTCAGCTTTCTAATTTGTGAAAGGATACTTTGAGGACTTCTGGGAGCATTATGCTGAATAATACAAATAAAGTACTGAAAAAAGTTATCAGTCAATACACATTAGTCAGCAGTTTTTAAATAGAAAATATCATCTTCAAATAACAGACAATTTTAGCTTCCACAAGGTTAACAATTGCAATGTATTAAAAAGCATCAAATAAGTAAGTTTAAATCCATGTGTTCATACTGCCATGTTAAAAAAAATGATCACCTTTCAAAGATGATAGGAAAAAAAATCATTATCTTGAAAACTGGTAAATATCTGGCTTTTATCCTGCCTTTCCTATATGAACGATATCATTGGGTAACTAAATAGGCGATGAGAGCAAGTGATTCCTACAGAATTATTTCAACTAATATGTAAAAAAATATGGATTTTGAATATCACCATTTTCAACGCTCAATTATTTAGTGGATTTATGCATTTTGCACCTGTTGAAGGAAAGCAACTCCACCTACAGTCCTGCTAAAGTCAAGAAGGCCTGGCTGGATTCAGAGAGACTACAGTCACGAATTCCAGGCTGTGGGAAACTACAGTTCAAATGGGCCCAGTCCCTCAACAATAAATTGTATTTTTAAATTAAAAAAAAAGAAGAGAATGGTGGATGAACCTGTAGACTAAAAAAGACACAAAAGACATAACCAAATAGAAAAAAATAGTTGGATAAACTCTAGTGTCTACGGATGCATATTTGAATTATAAAAATATAAAGTATTAAGGCAGCAAGTACTATAAAAGTCAGGCTAAGTTGTGGGGGAGAGAGGTAGGTGGGTTTGAGATGAAGCACTTGGGACAGGGATTCTGGGCTGGCTAGCAAGTTATTCATTGACCGCTATGGTGGTTGCAAAGCTATTTGACTTGAAACAGTTCATTAAGCTAGGAAGTTGTTTTGTGTGGCCTCATGTATCTGATTTAAAAAAAAAACAACAGTATTTTAAAATAAAGACAAAAACTTAGACCTTGATACCTTTATCATCATCATCTAGTCTGCTGTATAACCAACTCAGGAAAAAATCACAAAAAGGAATTTGCTTCCAATGCAAAGATCGTATTACTAGCAGGGTAACTTAATCTCATTTCATAGTATTACAAGCATACTTGTCTTCTGAAAATATTTACAGACTTTTTTCCTCCTCCATGAGAGAACTGGAGAAAGATTTTGCAAGCTACTTCTTATCCATAAATGTCAGGAGATTTTTTTTAAATACAAAGTGTATGTAACAAATGTTAAAAATAGTACTTGAAAAAGCAGATTTATTCCCTTAGATTCTTGTTTCTATACCAGAAATGGTATTGTAAACTCTTTCTCTCTCTCTCTTTAGTAAGCATTCCATTTATCTCTGCATGTTACTTCCTCAAATACTGTATTTTAATCCCATGGGAGTCATTGCTTGAAGTCAGCTCAATTTGTGATTTAAGCAACACATAATGGTATACTCTACTTTGTGTTGTCTAAGGCAAATATTATGTCATTGGATATTTAATGAATCGTTAATGAGAACAGACTTTGGTTGGTATTTTCAATAGTTTGGAAATGCAAGCTTTAATTTTTGGGGGAGGGGAGGGTGTGGGGATCTGGTAGTATGTCTCAGATTAGGATTGAAACCAAGTACCTGAATGCTAATAAGTCCCAGGTATGGAGGTACATTTCTTCTGTATTTCTGCAGCATATGAGTGAAGAAGTGAGGGCGTAGGTACTAGATTTTCTGATATAGAATGTTAGCATCCTAGAATGTTAGCCCTGCAACACATCTTCAAGATATACTCCTTCAATTTCTAGCTAATGGAGGAAACACTTCATTATTTCCATAGGTTTTACATGGTCTAACTCCTAGCTGATACTTTCAACTTAGGGTCTTGCACAATTCCATGTTTATTACACATGAATTACATAGGACAACCCAAGGAATTAGATATCATTAAAGAAAAGATCCTAAAAACACAAAGGAATCTCGGAGTCACCCAATTAAGTTAGAGAGGTGCAGCTGCAATGGAAGCCCATGCCAACCCTATGTCATAACTCAAGTCTTTTCATTCCCTAGCAAAGCCACTGGATTTAATGGAAAGGAACAGTCCTATTGGGAAATGGAAATATGATAGAACCAGTCAGTAGAGTGAAATGGCTGGGCAGAAGTAAGACAAAACGGATAGTTACAGAACCCTCCAGCAAGGGTAATACAGGACATTACTATACCGACTTCCCTGGCTGAACGTGTTTTCTCATTGGCAGGCTGAAGTATTCTAGCAATTAGTCTTCACTGGAGGTAGACAATGGGGTAAATTACAAAGGAAAAATTTTTTACATGTTAAATATTTATTAATGTTGAATATGCCATTTTCCCTCCAGCCTTTCACCAAAGATAAATGGAATATTTTTAGAGCTTTCTATGTGGCAAGCGTTATGCTAGGAGTTCACATTATACATTGAACTAGAGGAAACTCACAGTCTACTCGAGGACTTCAGCACAGATCATTTGCATTCTGGTTCATTTCTTGGGAAATTTCTTTAGATGAGGGAAAATATGTTTTGCTGCCTCCAGCAACACAATCCTTATTTCTACCAACCCTCTTCTCTGGCCCCTGTCTCTTCTAATCCATACTCTCTCAGTGTGTCCCACTGAGCTACCCAGAAAATAATGCAGAAAATGGTAACCGGTATTGGATCTTTCAATCAACACTGAGAAATTCATTTAATTGGAAAATGTCGTTTCCCAATTATTGGCACCCAAGCATCACCTTATTGACCACTGATAACTCCACTGATGTTATAAATATGCCTGAGACAGAAAACTAATTATCCAACATTGATGAGAAGGTAGGGGAGCATGAGGAATCCCCTCCAGGCACTGCATAATTCTGCAGAATTAAGGAATTTGTTTGTGTAATTTCTCCAGGGACATGCTCAATTATTCTGCATCAGCTTTGTAACAGATAATGATAATAGCTATTTTAGAGTTTAATATAGCAGAATCTCAGGCAGAGGAACAGGTGCAAAGGGAATTGAATTAAAAATCTCTTACTTTAGAAAATCAATCTGCTGGCATTTTCTGCATAAAACCAACTCTCCTGTCTGGCTCCCTACCCTCTGCATTTCCCACCTCACTGTGCAGACCCAGGATTACTTGAAACCATTTCGTGTCTCACCCATTGTCTGCTAGAATCAGCTCTAACTTCAACTCTGTAAGTAAGGGTAACAAGAATTTAATGTATTTTATGATGCACATTGAATTCAGTCATAAATTTCTTCTGGCTAACCTGCTCTTAAACTCATTTTTTTCCCTAGCTCTAAAGAAAATTCATAAACTATAAACACTTGTTACATGTTTATATTACTTTGTTATATATGTTATATTACTTTGTCTAATCTTCAAATGAGTAAAGAGATGTTATTAGTCAGTTTACAGATGAGGAGGTTAAGTGCCCTACTTGTCTACAACTTGTAAATGCTGGAGTGAAGGTATGAGCTCAGCACTGTCAGACTCCAAAGTCAGTGTCAGTTCCACTGTTCCATGTTGTTGACAGGTAGCCCAGTGTGAGGGCTTTGTCTTGCACTCACCCAATGCCATCCAAGAGCTGCATGTGTAAAATTTAAATGTATTTCTTTTAAATGGCCCAGAGCATGATTGTCCGCTGATTGTGCTCCCTGGTGCTGACCACACACCTTCTGCCTGGGATTCCAGACCATTGCTTCTTAGATACCTCTTTTCTGCTTTCTGCCTGCCCTTTTGGGTTCCAGGATGCTTTTTGTTTTAATTAATTAATTTATTTATGTTTTACTGCTGTCTCCTTCCTCATGCTTATCACCTGCCTGAACTGTACACTGTCTATGTCTTTGTCTCTTATCTACTTGCCTGTTTCACTGGACTTCCTCCTGAACACGTCTATTTGGTTCTGTTTTTCCAGGTCCTGCCTTGCCCGACTGGACAAGTTCTTAAATTTCCAAGGCTGGATTGTGCATGCGTGTGTGTGTGTGTGTGTGTGTGTGTGTGTGTGTGTGTGTGTGTGTGTATGTGAGAGAGAGAGAGAGAATGTATTTGTGTATCTTGTTTGTCTTATTATTGCTATTGTTGAAGCTATAGGTAACAAGGCCATGATTATTCAGACAATAAGTATCAATGAGATAGATCAGTCAATTGTTGTAATCTATTATGCCATTGAACCAGAAGACAACCCGGAAAGAAATAACCCTGTCCAGGCCCTTCTGGCACAAGATTATTGCCTTAGTTAGTCAAGGAAAGTTCCCTTGTTGTGGCTAGAAATTTATAATAATCTTTCAATAGTCTCTTTTAATGAGGTCTTTTAAGGTATCCAAAAATTGATGCAATTTTCTCTCACAAAGCAAAATGGGAACTTGTTACTTGGTCAATTTTACTAGACAAAAATATTTAACCTTGAATATATAATTTGGAAGAATTTCATAACCAGTTATATATCTTACAGGGTGTGGTTTTATTATTATCTCCTAGAATTCCTTCCATGATTAAAAAAAAAAAATGTGGCATGAGTCACTTCTTTTTTTGTCCTCCAGGTTCTAGGTTATCCTCTGATCTTCTTTCCTGTACCACACTATTCATATCACAGGCCAATTTGAAAATAATTCTATCTTTGAATCTGAATTATTAAAAGTTCACTCAAAGTGCAATCCCATTAGTTTCTTCTGCTTTATCTCCTCTTGTTACTATTTTTACATATTTAAACATAGCTAGATATCCCAAGTGCCCTGTGAAATACTGACCATGGATCTATATCTTCCCTGACTGTTCAAAAACATCCATGTTGGAGCTGAGGGAGAACTGGGGTCTATTCTAGACTTGAATGGGAAAAAGCCAGCAAATCCAGTGTTTTGGCTCCATTTGAAAACTGGAACATACATGTGTGTGCATATATATATATATACACACACACACACACACATATGTATATGTACATATATACATCAATGTATATATACATCAGTGTATATACATATATGTATGTATATGTGTGTCTATACATATACACACTATATATGGAATATATATACACATATATGTATATACTGGAATATATATACATATATACATACATATATACACACTATACATGGAATATATATACGCACATATGTATGTATATACTGGAATATATATACATATATACATACATATATAGATAGATGTATTTGTACATGTGTGTATGTGTGCAGATGGTGTGTATATATTTCTTTTTTTTTTCTCGTTATGTTTTTGTTTTATTTGTATTTTTTTCTTTATTATTATTATTATTATACTTTAGACTCTATGGTACATGTGCGCAACGTGCAGGTAAGTTACATATGTATACATGTGCCATGCTGGTGCGCTGCACCCACCAACTCATCATCTAGCATTAGGTATATCTCCCAATGCTATCCCTCCCCCCTCCCCCTACCCCACAACAGTCCCCGAAGTGTGATGTTCCCCTTCCTGTGTCCATGTGTTCTCATTGTTCAATTCCCACCTATGAGTGAGAATATGCGGTGTTTGGTTTTTTGTTCTTGCACTAGTTTACTGAGAATGATGATTTCCAATTTCATCCATGTCCCTACAAAGGACATGAACTCATCATTTTTTATGGCTGATAGACTGGATTAAGAAAATGTGGCACATATACACCATGGAATACTATGCAGCCATAAAAAATGGTGTGTATATATTTCTATACAGAAGACCTAGAAGATCTTCTGTATCTGAAAATGAATGAAGTTAGACCATTTAAAATGGATAAAATTAAATTACGTAGCATTATTTTATTTTAAAAGGAACAAAATTAGAAATATAAAACTCAATATGTATATAGTATATAGTTTTATATTTAATAAAACTTAGGTTTAATTGTTCCATATAACAATTTTATGAATGAATAAAGTATGGCTCATGTGTTGACACTTTTGAGTAATTTTTCTCTACAAATTTTATGATTGCCTAGATTGCTTAATCTTTTGGTATATTTTTAGAAAATATTTTGCAGTGCCAATTCTATCATCATCATATTGCCTTCTTGCCTCCTTCTCTACCTTCCTCCCTTTCTTCCTTGTTTTTTCTCCTTATTTTTCAAATACAGTAATTGATGGGTAACAGTTTTGGGTGGGATTTGAGTAATTCTTCAATCTTACTATGAGAGATCCATGAAATCTTGCATGTAGTACATGATATGCAATTCCATTATGTGTTTGATTTGCCCCGCATTTATGTTGTTTTGTGGAATGCAATATTTAGAAATCAGTTAGAGATGATTTACACATGCATGATATATGAGTGGAAAAGTTAAGTGAGGATGGATGATTGGGTGGAGACTAATTTTATAAGTATTTAGTACCCTAGGAATACTTTTGTTATAAAAACTCACTTTTATACACTTATTTCTAACTTTAGGAACTTGCATAATTAGAAGCCCATCTATATCATCACAGGATTAGAGCATAAATACAATTGTTTCAGCTTTTTTTACTCAACATATATCATAGACATTTTTCCATATTAACACATATAAAGAAAGCAATGGTTGGAGAAGTAAAGTAACATGTACAAAATCACACAGCTTGTTAATGACCATGCCAGCTACATGTTGTTTTTAAGTTAAACTATATTTACTACATATATCATTTAAAAAAAAAACTATCTCGGTATTTATTATGCAACTTTTGCATTTCTGTAACATTGAAGTTATTAAATAAGAAGAGATGAACAAACAAATCTAGTGTAGTTCAAATTGTATGAGTAATTCTGCAGTTAGAATGTAGCTGCTAAGAACTGGAGTTTGGTTAGAATACAAACCCTAGCACCTGTTCTCTTAAAACAAGATTTTGTTATGCACTTTCAAAAGAGGACTGCAACATTTCTGATTCCACCTGCAAGGTGGCCATGCAAAATCCATTACAGAGGAATGAAGTTTAAAAGTTGACATTATAAGCCAGCCGCGGTGGCTCACGCCTGTAATTCCAGCACTCTGGGAGGCTGAGGTGGTAGGATCACGAGGTCAGGAAATCGAGACCATCCTGGCTAACACGGTGAAACCCAGTCTCTACTAAAATTAGCCGGGCATGGTGGCCGGCGCCTGTGGTCCCAGCTACTCGGGAGGCTGAGGCAGGAGAATGGCGTGAACCTGGGAGGCGGAGCTTGCAGTGAGCCAAGATTGTGCCACTGCACTCCAGCCTGGGGGACAGTGCGAGACTCCATCTCAAAAAAAAAAAAAGTTGATATTATATATTACAATCAATAAAAACACATCCGTTATGCTGCAAGAAAGATAGCATTACACAGATGATGCACAGGAATTTAAAAAGTGTTATCGGCGGCAGGGCACGGGGGCTCACGCCTGCAATCCCAGCACTTTGGGAGGCCGAGGTGGGCGGATCATGAGGTCAGGAGATCGAGACCATCTTGGCTAACACGGTGAAACCCCGTCTCTATTAAAAACACAAAAAGAAATTAGCCAGGCGTGGTGGCGGGTGCCTATAGTCCCAGCTACTTGGGAGGCTAAGGCCGGAGAATGAATGGCGTGAACCCGGGAGGCTGAGCTTACAGTGAGCCGAGATCGCGCCACTGCACTCCAGCCTGGGAGACAGAGCGAGACTCTGCCTCAAAAAAAAAAAAAAAAAAAAAAAAAATTGCTATTAGCAAGATTACTTTAAAAATTTGGAAGGGAGATTTACAATATCCTTACTTATTTGAATTGTAACAATAATTTAAGAAATATGACTGTGCATATATTAATAGAGTCAAATAAGACATTATAAAATAATTACACTAAAAGAGGTTTATATTTCAAATCAAACTTTTCCTCCCACCCATCCAAAAAGAAAAGGGAAACCAGCTCCCATAATCCCAGAGGAAAAGCTCCTAGATGATTTAACTGTTTCCATTTCCAAGGAGTATTCTAGGTCACAGTCATACTTAGTTCTTTCTATACTGAGCCCTAGATATATGTGCAATGGGATAAATTTCAGGTGGAAGTTCAGTATCAGCATCTCTTAAGTAGCTGCTGTTTTATTTCCTAAATTATTTCTGAAATACAGTCCTCGGTTGCTGCAGATATAGGGGCATCTGAAGGTAATGCTGAAAATGGAAGCTGGTAGGTATGAAAGTAATATTGAAGCTCCTGGTTTCATGTTAAAGTTACAGAAACTTTGCTTTTTGCTTTATCATAGTATATATGCATGCCTTACTAAAATCACAATGTATTGTTTAGGAGCTATCAAAAATAAGTGTTTATTGAACTGAGCTATCTGTGGGTAGTAAATTAGATGGTCTTGTCAGCTCCTAGGTGCACTAAGTATGTGTACAGATCAGCTCTCTGTCAACTCATCTAGGAAGACAATGGATGTGTGGAGCAAACTAGCCCTCCTCCATGTCTCTCACCCTCCTGCTGAAACCACCTGCTTATCTGAGCATTTCCTTTCAGGGTAAAGAAGAGGACAAGTGGGAACAAACCTAATCAGCAAGACTTCAAGCCTCTGATTGCGTCACATATGTTAATATCCCATTGGCTAAATCAAATCATGTGGTTGAGTTCAGAGTCTGATTGGGAGGATGTTACATAGTTGTAGGGCAGGGGAAATGGATTGAGGACAATGCAAGATTGGAATCAATTATGCAATCACTCTACTGCATTACCACAGCCTGAAACTTTTAGGGAAAAACAAAACAAAACAAAACAAAAAAAACGAGTTCCTGGAGATTATGGATTGACTCATCTATGAGGGAGAATGTATTCCTTTGTTCTAACCTCTACCCTAATTATAAGGACAATTCATACCCAAATACAAATCAGCATCGTGCTAGGTCAATATAGCACCTTTAGAAGTGCAAATCACTTTTAACTCATCATCTCATGTATTCTTTAAACCACCTAATGGAATTACAGGCCAGGAAGTTGTGCCCATCTTAGGGATAAAGCAACTGGGTCTCTGAGTCTCTTAAATAGTCACAAGAAAAAATAACTGACAAAACCAAGGCAGAAACTCTCATTATTAAATGGCTAACCTAGGTCTACTTCCACTGAAATTTATGGACTCCCTTGACAAATTCTCAGAAGTCTTTGCTTAGTTGTCATATCCCTAGCACTGCAAAAAGGCTCCAGAGAATCTTACTGCTTGACTGAAGCTTATCCCCCTAAGCCAGATGAAGTTACCATGATTTATCAGAAAGAACTCCAGGCTGCAGGAGGCACTGAATTCTGAGCCCTGATGTGCAGGAGCTGAACGAATGAATCCTTGAACAATCCATTCAAATTCTCAGAGCCTCATCCTCTTACTCTGTAAAATGCATATACAAAAACTTACCTCTTGGAACTATTATAAATGTCAATAAGGTAATATAGATGAAAATACTCATCACAGTCCCTGGATGGACGGTGGAACCTGAGTTTTATCTTTTCTAACTCTCAGGTAACAGACTCCATAAACTCGTAAATTCAATATAAGAATTACTATGAGTTCAAAAAAAAGTTTCTGATTTTAGTTTTCTTTAACAGGAGATGGATAAAGACATTGGTGGATAGATACATGGACAGATGGACAGATAAATTACTTGTAACAGCAATACTTATTTTTTCATCTTGAATTTACAAAAATAGTACAAAATATATATTTTTTTCCTGAATCATTTGAGGTGTGTTGACATGATGCCCCATCAGCCCTGAATGTTTTACTGCATTATTTCTACAAAATGATGACAAAATTAGGGCATTAATATGAATATGTTACTATTATGTAACCCACAGACCACATTTAAGTTTTGCCAGTTATCCCAATAATCAGCTTCATAGTAAAAAAATGATCTAGGCTGGGCACGGTGGCTCCCGCCTGTAATCCCAGCACTTTGGGAGGCTGAGGCGGGTGGATCACCCGAGGTCAGGAGTTCAAGACCAGCCTGGCCAACATGGCGAAACCCTGTCTCTACTAAAAATACAAAAATTAGCTGGGTGTGGTGGTGCGTCCCTGTAATCCCACCTACTCGGGAGGTTGAGGCAGGAGAACTGCTTGAACCCGGGAGGCGGAGGTTGTGGTGTGCCAAGATCGCAGCATTGCACTCCAGTCTGGGAGAGAAGAGCAAAACTCGATCTCAAAAAAAAAAAAAAGATCTAAATGAAGATCATGCATTACAATTATATTTACCTGTCATGTCAATACTAGTCTCCTTCAACCTGGAAATTTCCCAATCTTTCCTGACACTTACGAAGATTGCCCACCAATTATATTATAGTATTTCCTCAATTTGGGTTTGTCTAATGTGTTCACAGGATTATATTCAGTTTTTATGCCTTTGGCAAGACTGTCACAAGAGTGATGCTCTGTTTTTCTTGTTTTATTCTATCAGCTGTTCCAAGATTTTGATTTGTTCCATTACTTACGATGTTCACTTTGAGCACTTGACTAAAGTCATATCTGCCAAGATTTCTTACAGTACAGTTAGTCACTTCTTTATTATTTGTGATTGATAAATATTTTACAGGGTATTACCTTGAAATGATGTAAATATGTGATTCCTCACCATTTGATTTGTTTATTTATTAATTTCTATCAGTTTATATTCAAGATTTATCTTATTTCACTTACTGGGTGAAAATCTCAAGGTTTTCTAGTGGGATGCTTGACAAATTGACTCTCCTCTATATGTCCCTATAATTCTTCGATCATTTCTTTTCTTTTTGACAAAATAAAATGTTCCAACTACATCTTGAATTTTCCCTGCCCGAGTCTAGTAATCAGCTATTTCTCTAAAAAGTCTGGTTCCTTTGCAGGGACATGGATGAAGCTGGAAACCATCATCCTCAGCAAACTAATACAGGAACAGAACACCAAACACCACATGTTCTCATTCATAAGTGGGAGTTGAACAATGAGAACACATGGACACAGAGAGGGGAACATCACACACTGGGGCCTGTCGGTGGGTAGAGGGAAAGGGGAGGGAGAGCATTAGGACAAATACCTAATGCATGAGGGGCTTAAAAGCTAGATGACGGGTTGATGGGTGCAGCAAACCACCATGGCACATGTATGCCTATGTAACAAACCTGCATGTTCTGCACATGCATCCAGAACTTAAAGTAAAATGTTTTTAAGAAGTCTGGTTCCTTTTAGTGTGGAACAGCATTTAGCAACCAAGAACTGGGTATTTAGAAGACAAATTTTTCTTACTGGTATTGGTGCACTGCAGTTCCCAGACCCTCCTTAGTGGACAGAGCGAAGCAATATAGATTAAGGGAGGAGACCACCCCTCATATTGTCTTATGCCCAATTTCTGCCTCTAAAGAAAGAAGAAGTAAAAACTAAAAGGCAGAAATGAAATCCACAGGCAGACAGCCTGGTGCCAATCCCTGGGCCTGGTAGTTAAAGATGGACCCCTGACCTAACTGGTTATGTTATGTATAGATTCCAGACATTGTATGGAAAAGCAGTGTGAAAATCCCTGTCCTGTTCTGTTCTGTTCTGATTACCGGTGCATGCAGCCCCCAGTCACGTACTCCCTGCTTGCTCAATCGATCATGACCCTCTCACATGGACCCCCTTAGAGTTGTAAGCCCTTAAAAGGGACAGGAATTGCTCACTTGGGGAGCTCAGTTTTTGGAGATGTGAGCCCACCGATGCTCCCAGTTGAATAAAGGCCTTTCCTTCCACAACTCGGTATCTGAGGGGTTCTTGTCTGTGGATCGTCCTGCTACAAGATAAGTATATATATTTACATACAGATATACATATACATATATGCATGTGTATTTATATCTAAATTTATTTCTACTCATATTGACATTCATTTTTATTTTCATATTTGTATCTACCAATAAGTATTAGTTTGCTAGGGCTATCCTAAGAAAATACCAGTGACTGAGTAGCTTAAAGAATAGAAATTTATTTGCTCATGGTTCTGAAGGCTGGAAGTCTGAGATCAAGGTGACGGCAGGGTTGATTTTCCTGGAAACTCTCTCCTTGGCTTGCAGAAGGCCTTTCTTCCGCACATGTGTACCCGCCATCTCCCTTTGCGTGTTCAAATTTCCTCTTATAAGGACACCAGTCATATTGGATTAGGACACACCTTAATGACCTCACTTAACCTTAAAACATCTTTAAAGGCCTTATCTCTAAAGATAGTCACATCCTGAGGTACTGGGGGTTAGAACATCAACATATCTAATGTGTCTTTCAGTTTAATTGTGATTTACACTGATACCTCCAATCTCAAGCCAAAATCATAACTCTTATTCTAATGTTTTCTATTTCCATATGCTGTCAATCTTTTCTCCAATAGTGAGAAAACTGGCTCCCATTATACTCAACATCTTTATATATTGGATTAATCCCTCCATCACTTTTCCATCTCAACTTGCTGGCAACTGACCACTCCCCTCTCTGCCCTTCCCTGGGTGTACGTCCCCTTACTCCACTTGGGCTCCAACACTCCAGGCTGCATACTGTCTGCCTGCCATCCAACATTCACACACTCACACTCACACCCTTTCACACACACTCACACACAAACACACCCCCACTCACATCCTTACACACACTCACACATACACACCCACTACCTAATTTGTCTGACCCCCAAAATATCTTTTGGACTGAATTATTCTCAAATAAAGAAGGAAGGAGAGAAAGTAGGAAGGGAAAAAAGAGAAGGAAGAAAAAACAGAAGAAGGGAGAGAGAGATGGAAAAGCACAACACTGGAAGGCAGACAGGCAGGCAGGAAGTGCAGTTCAGTTCTAAAGCATATTGGGACAATTTTTTTTTTTAAAGAATCCCATGGATAACTGGGATAACTGAATAGTTAGAAACTATTGACTACAAAAGATTATTAATTACAGCATGGCTATGGAAAATATCAAGCTGAAAAAACAAAGCAGCAACAGCAGTCCGCTTCTCCAACTGCCAAGTTCAAAATAAGGAAAATGTATTTGTCTTCTTCGAGCAAAATTGGAGTAAGAGCAAAATAAATGAGAAAAGATGTTTTCAAAGTTTCTCTACAAAGGGAGACCGGTTACCCGACTTAGTCAAAAGTAGTTGATTATATTAATATAACAAAACGGCAGTAAACGGCCAGGTGCGGTGGCTCACGCCTGTAATCCCAGCACTTTGGGAGGCCAAGGCGGGTGGATCATGAGGGCAGGAGCTCAAGACCAGCCTGGCCGAGATGGTGAAACCCTGTCTCTACTAAAATACAAAAAAATTAGCCGGCCATGGTGGCGAGCACCTGTAATCCCAGCTACTCGGGAGGCTGAGGCAGACAATTGCTTGAACCCAGGAGGTGGAGGTTGCAATGAGCTGAGATCACGCCACTGCACTCCAGCCTGGGGGACAAAGCGAGACTCCATTAAAAACAAAAACAAAAACAAAAACAAAAAAAAGGCAGTCAAGATGGGAGCTGGTTAACAATGGACCTTAGATTGAAAAAAATTGTAATAATTACAGAGGCATTTTTTTTGCAGATATCATCCAAGGACTGTCCTCAGAGGTATGGTTGTCCTGACTTAGCATTCATGTCCCTGGCACAGTAGACATAGAGAAAGATATATGTAAATATCATTAGCTGATTACATAAAATACAAATAAATGACACAATCATCTGTTAGCATCTCAATAATCGCAAAGCAATCCTTTGATTACAATGGGATTTTCCTATAGAATTCTCTGCAGCAGGGGTAAAGCCACAGTGCTATGTTAAAGAATCCTTAAGACAGAAGAGGTAAAGTTAGAGCTCATGCTTTAACAATTGCACAAAACCCTTATCATGCAGTCCATGTAGACATTCTTCATTACCGGGAGTGTTGCCTGTCTGTGGAAGCTCTTTTCAGGCAGTGTTACAGGTATGAACTACTGCCCTAAATGCAGACAATGAGCTGTTCAGTTGGCTGTATCACTACAGTTTCAATTGCAAGTGTATTAAGTTGCTGTGAATTATACACCAGTTTCTCTTGTAAATAGAGTAAATCCAATCTTGCGGGATGAAGCCCTCTCAGGGTACTAGGTCAAGGTTTGGGACCTGAGCAATGAAGACCAGAACACTGGTCTCTCCTGATGTCTTGAAGATAAATTGCACTTCTGAGGTGTAGAGACAACCTCTTTCCCATCTGCCTGCTGCCCTCCAAACTTCAATGTTTGGTGATCCTTCTTCCCACTTACCTAGAGTATAGTTCCTCTACCTATTAATACATGGTTTGGACAACAGTAACATAACTTATTTAGAATGTATTTTGGCCTCAAAGGTAATAGTTTACTGATTCTGTTATCTCAGATATTTACGTTAGCAGACCTTGTGAGAAAACAATTTTTTTTTTCTGGTGAAAAAAAATGTGGAGATACTTTGTAGAATCTCAAATTCATTTCATACTTTTCAGAGTGTCTGCTTGGCTACTGTTGTAGAGTTAGGGTTTTGCCACCTTAGGTATGGAACGTAGATTGCAATAAATGGAACAATCAAGTACTCCTACACACACAAAAAAAACTGATAACAGAAAAATTTCCTTAATAACCATGTAGCATTAGAGTCTGATTATATCACGGTAACATATTTTAAAAGGAAAAGCAGACAGAACTCTGGTCTTAATTACTGAGTTGATGTTTTGTTTTGTGTTTAACTAAATTTCTAGTTGAATTATGTAATCAAGATATAATACAATCAGAAATGATTTGTTTAGGATAGAAACTGCAGCTAGAAATAGGCAGAATGTTGTAAAGGTGAATAGTTCACATTCTGAATCCAGGACACTACAGATTCAAATTCTGGCTCAGTCACTTTCTGCCTGAGAAAATCACTTAACCCCTTTTAATTTCAACTGAAAATCTAGGGTGATAAACTGAGCTTTTGCTAGAATGTTGTGACTATCAAATGAGGTAATAAATATACACATCTGGGGCACGGAGACCTCTCAATGACTGTTCTCTATTATTAGTCTCATTGTTTGAAGATCTCTGGAACTCACTTGGTCCTCAAAAAATTTGCATTCTTTCCTCATAAATTCCTGGTGACCTATATGAATGAACAGGGAATGTGTTGCCATATTAATAACACTGTCAACATCGAGAGAGCCCTGACCAAATCTGAGGCAGCAACACTGCTGCTTCTCATTTTCCAACATCAGTTCATTAAATAACTATTAATAATGGGGTCAACGAAGTTCTAATTAGAAGAGCTTTTCATACTCACTCAGTCTAAACCCCTTGATTTATGGAACAAAAAACTGAGGTCAAGTGGTAAATTGATTTGTCCAAAACCATAGGATATATTAATACCATTATTTTAAGAACAAAAATTGAAGGTACAAATTTTTGTAAATCTAAAATTATACCCCCTCAAAAATTACGTTAAAAAATGTTTGAATAACCTAGACGTGTTTGTTTTCTTACTTGAAGGCTGTATAACACTTTTATGTCATTTAAATATATTTTGCTCAACAGTAGTCCAGGAGTTTCATATCCCACCCTTAGGTGTAAAGTCATTGCTTATAAATCTAACTGACTCTTATCAAACTCTATTAAAGGTGCAAGGCAAGGCCAGTTACTAAGATGGATGATCATGTAATAAACAAAAGGGGTCCCAATTTACAACTCAATAAAAACAAAGGTGCGAAGGTCACCATTGTCCTGCAAGCCCCTAACCATCTACATAATACTTGATCATACTTGCTACTTTGTTTTGGAGGGTTTGATATGTAGAACATTTTTTAATACCCTGTTCATTCCACGAAAATGTAGGCGAGGCATATCATAATTTAAATGTTACCATTTGTAAATGAATTGACCTAAGGAAATTCTTCAAAAGGCAATTATAACTTAAATAAAAATAATAATATTTTATACTTAATTGCAAGTGTAGCTTGCAGACTACGTCTAGATTCTGCATGTCACTAAAGTTTCACAAAAAGCCATGAGGTGAACATTACATGCATTTTACAGTGAGTAACCAGAAACTCTGAGAAGATTTTCAGTGTCATGCTGTCAATCAGTGTTGGGTCCTCAAGTTTTTCCTAAACCTATTTGCTCCAAGTTTAGAGTGCTTGCTTATTCATGTCAACTTATCTTTTTTGGTCAGAATATCTTTAATAATAAGTTAATAAATCCTCATTCTTCATTTACTGCATCTAATAATTTAATAATAAAATCAATCAATTTAATAATAAAAATTATTTAATAATTTGCACTATAAGAACCCTTGAGGCCCAAACAATATCCTAGTTACCTTAATGTCATCCTCTGACTAATCAGGCAACAGAGGTAGACCCTGATGAATCATTCCCTCTGAATTAATAATCACAAGGTCTCCAGATTACAAAGTCTTTGCTACAACATGGTAATTCATTCCATCACAATTTCATGGCTGGGAATTAAGCACAAATCTGTTATCTCTGAGTCCAAGCAAGAGAAGAAAATGGGTCTTCATGTCGATCACCAAAGTTTTAACCACTTGTAAAATGAGTACGAGCAAACAAAAAAAATTACTATAACCTTCAACTAACAAGCCAGACACCTCAGTTCCCCATTCCCCACATATAAGTTCTTACAGTGCAAAAGCAAAAGGGAAAATATGCTGTTTGTAAAATAGAGAAATTCTGACCCCTAACTCTATGCGAGTGAAACAAATTTAATTCTTATAAGGGAGAGAGCACTAGTTTCAGCCATCCATGTCTAATGGAAAATGATTTGATTCTTGTTTTCCTTTTTTGCTTTTTGCTTGCTTCTTGTCCCCTGGCTATCCTGAGGTAGCCAAAAAGTCATTTTGTTTGTCTTCTTGAATCCATCAAATCCTCAGTAGATCCAGACTTCATGAAAATAGTGTTAAAAAATCTTGTTGAGTGATAGGTCTGCTTTGTAAAGAACACAGAAAGGCTGATCAATTATTAGAGTGTAACTGATTGCTTAGCAAAATAAGCTCACAGGAGACTCTGGGACAAACCATACCCAGGGGCTAAAATAAGTGGAGCCTGAGATCAACATTTACAAAGCAGATATAATGCCATTTGTCGAATATCTCAGCTTAAGGATTGTCCAGGATGAAGTAAGTTCCAGATTTTACCTGCTAATACAAGAGTGCTGTAGCTTTTGTGAATGCCAGTCAAAAAAAAAAAAAAAAAAAAGACTACTTTAAAAAATATTTGCATTTTTAATTGTTGCAAACTACATTTAATTTAGGCAAAGAGATGCAGAGCCCATTAGCCCATTACTTAAAGGAAAATGTGCAGGCAACTTGCATCAAGCAGTATGTTAATCTTGAAATACAAATAATTCCACTCAAATTATGTTTAAGACATTTAAGCATTTTTATATGGGCAATCATCCCAAGCTCTGTCTCTTTTCAAAATCTGTGATCTCTCATATGCAGGTTCTCAGGCTCTCTGCATCCCTATTAGTGTGACTAAATGTAAAACAATTCCAGCCCTTTATCATTTCTTTCCCGACAAAGGCAGTTTTTCTCTAGCGGCAGTCATCTAAATTTATTTGGACAACTCAGAGATTCTACAACCTTCCAATCCAACTCCTACATATCTCAAAATAGAAAATTTTGATTTATGTTCACTTACCAAAAACCCTTTAAATATTTTCTTCTATAGAGAGTGGGATTTCCAAAAACGTGTTTGGTAGCACTCCAGTTCCATGAGATGCACCGTAAATAAAGTGTTCTGGGCTAATTCTATTACCTGTGTAATATCTACATCCAGCACAGATTTCCGATATGACAGTTAGTCCACTGTGATTAAATTACATATATATTTGTGTGCAAATATATAGTGTGTGTATATAATTTTCCTCACTAGATTGTGCTTTGATATAAGGACTATATCTCATATGGCTATGTTTTCCATGAGGTATGGGACCTTCTCAGAACTCTCTCTTTCTCTCTCTCTCTCTGTCATCCAGGCTGGAGTGCAGTGGCATGATCTCAGCACACTGCAGCCTCCACCTCCTGGGTTCAAGTAGTTCTCCCACATCAGCCTCCAGAGTAGCTGGGATTACAGAGGAGCACCACTATGCCTGGCTAATTTTTGCATTTTTAGTAGTGACAGGGTTTCAGCATGTTGGCTAGGCTGGTCTTGAACTCCTGACCTCAGGTGATCCACCAGCCTTGGCCTCCCAAAGTGCTGGGATTACAGGTGTGAGCCACCGTGCCTGGCCTCAATGTATATTTTTGAGTGAATGAATTAATGATGGAAGAAACATTTGAAGAGACTATCCTTTCTCCATTGTGTATTTTTAGCATTCTTGTCCCAGATCAGTCAACTACATATACATGAATTTATTTCTGGGCTCTCTGTTCTGTTTCATTGGCCTGCATGTCATTATGTCAGTATCACACTCTTTTGATTACTGTAGTTTTGTAAAATATTTTGAAATCAGAAAGTGTGATGCCTCTGGCTTTGTTCTTTTTTCTCAAGATTGATTTGGCTATTTGATTATTTTGTGTGATTCCATATGCATTTTAAAATTTTTTCTGGCCGGGCCCAGTGGCTCACACCTGTAATCCCAGCACTTTGGGAGGCTGAGGTGGGTGGATCACCTGAGGTCAGGAATTCAAGACCAGCCTGGCCAATATGGTGAAACCCTGCTTCTACTAAAAATATAAAAATTAGCCAGGTGTAGTGGCATGTGCCTGTAGTCCCAGCTGGTTGGGAGGCTGAGGCAGGAGAATCGCTTCAACCTGGGAGCACGGAGGTTGCAGTGAGCCAAGATTGTGCATCACTGCCCTCCAGCCTGGGCAATACAGCGATACTCTATCTTAAAAAAAAAAAAAAAAAGGATTTTTCTATTACTGGTGGAAAATACCACTGAGATTTTGATGGAGATTGCATTGAATTTGTAGATTGCTTTGGGCAGTAGTATGGATGTCAACAATATTGTTGAAAACAAAATATCTTTCCATTTCTGTGTATCTTGTTTAATTCATTATTTTCATAGTTTTAAATATACAAGTAATTCACCTTCTTAGTTAAGTTTATTCCTAAGATTTTATTATTTTTGTGCTATTGTAAATGGTTTTACAATATTTGGGATTGTTTTCCTAATTTTCTTTTCAGATAGTTTGTTGTTAGTCTATAGAAATACAACTACTTTTTGGATATGGTTTTTGTATCTTACAACTTTACTGAATTCATTTATTAGTTCTAACATTTTGTTGTTGTTCTTGTTGTTATTGTTTTAAATGGCGCCTTCAGGGTTTTCCATATATAAGATCATGTTGCACAATTTTACATCTTCCCTTCCTATTTGGATGCCTTTCATTTCTTTGTCCATCCTAGTTGCTCTTTCTAAGACTTCTACTCTTTGTTGTATAGAAATGGTGATGGTAGGTATCCTTACTTTGGTCCTGATCATAGAGGAAAAGCTTTTTCCGTTTTCACCATTGAGTATAATGGTAGCTGTAAACTTTTCATATATGGCCTTTATTATGTTGAAGTAATTTTCTTCTATTCCTACTTTGTTGAAAGAGAAATACATTTTTTAACAAATGATGTTGAAAAAAATGGATAATTCCCATGCAAAAGAAGGAAACTGGACCTTTATTTTATACCATATGCAAAAAAAAAAAATCAAATTGGATTATCAACATAAATTTGAGGTCTGAAACTGTAAAACTTCTAAAAGAAAACTTAGGGGAAATACTTCATGAAATTGTTTTTGCCAGTATTTTCACAGATATAATACCAAAAGCACAGGTAATAAAAAGCAAACAAGTGGTATTACATCAAACTACAAAGCTCCAGTACAGCAAAAGAAATGATCAGCGATGAAAAGTCAACCTACAGAATGGGAAAAAATTATTTGCAAACCATCTATGTTAGACCCCCCAAACATGTAAGGAATTCCTACATCTCAATAGAAAACAAACAAACAATAAGCCAACTCAGGAATGAGCTAAGGTCTTGATACACACTTCTCAAAAAAAAAAAGAAAAGAAGATATACAAATAGCCAACAGGTATATGTAAAAATGTTCAACATTCTAATCATTAGAGAATAACAAATCAAAAACACAGCGAAATGTCATTTTATACCTGTTAGGGTAGCCATTATTAAAAAAAATAAGAGCAAACAAAACCCCAGAAAATAACATGTGTTGGCAAGGAAGCAGAAAAATTGGAAATTCGAACCCTTGCATACCGTTCATGGAAATGCAAAGTGGTGCGGCATCAGTGGAAAAAATTTGGAGGTTTCTCAAAAAAGAAAAAATAGGACTACCATAATCTGGCAACTCTACTACTGGGATTTTATCCAAAAGTACTGAGATCAGGATCTTGAAGAGATAGTAGCACTTCTATGTGCATTGCAACACTATTCACAATAGTCAAGAGGGGGAAATAACTTAAATTTTCATAGATTAAAAAAATGAGAGATATATACATATATGCACACATATATAGTACTCTCTCTATATAGTACTATATATGTATATAGTACTATATACATATACACATATATAGTACTATATAGACAGAGTACTATATATATAGTAATCCATTGTACTATATATATATATAGTACTCTATATATAGTACTCTATATATATAGTACTCTATATATAGTACTCTATATATATAGTACTCTATATATAGTACTCTATATATATAGTACAATGGATTACTATTCAGCCTTAAGAAAGAAATCTGCAATATGCCATAACTTGGATGAACCTTATGCTAAGTGAAATAAGTCAGAAAGACAAACACTGCATGATTTCACTTATATGAGGTGTCTAAAATGATTACAAACATATAGTCAGATAGAAGAAACAAGAGCTAGTGTTTGGTAGCATAATAGGGCAACATTAGTTAACAATAATTTATTGTATATTTTAAAATAACTAAAAGAGTAGAATAATGTTTCTAATACAAAGAAATGATAAATGCTTCAGGTGATGGATATCCTAATTACAGTGATTTGATCTTTGCACATTGTATCCTTATATCAAAGTATCACACATACCCCTTAAATATGAACAAATGTTATATATTCATAAAAAAAGAATAATTAAATTTATAGAATCAAATTGTGACATAGTGGTTTCCAGGGGCTAGAGGAAGGAGGAAATGAGAAATTAGTAATCAATAAGCAAGAAGAATCAGCTCTAGAGAACTGCTGTACAACAGTGTACAACTAGTCAACATTTAGAAATATACTAAGAGGGTAGATATCACGTTAAATGTTCTTAACATTACAAAATAAAAATGTAAAGAAAAGAAGCACTTAGAATCTGTTGACTAAGATTAGGTGAAGGTGAAAATACACTATTTTAAAAAATCCTATTATTTGTTGAGAGTACATGTGCCCCTCTGTGTGTATGTGTGTATTCACAGAACACTCTCTCATTATTATCACAGATGAGTGAACATGTGATTTAATGTGTAAACTGGGATATTTTGGAGAGTGAAATGGGGTGTCAAAAATAATGTATCACATTTTTAAAAATAATTGTTTATTAATTAATAAATCGGCTTATGTTGGTAGATTATAAAATATTTCTATTCAAAAACAACGTTAAAAGTAAAATTATTTCTAAAATATATAAACAATATATATCCCCCTCATTATATAATAGCAATAAAGGCAAAATAATCAAAAATGTTTTGTCATTTGAACATGTAAAAAATAACATCATCAAACTAATCATCTTTCATAGATATTCATATATGTGAATCAATTTTTAATTCAAATCTGTCTCTAATACTATGTCATTGGTAATGGGAGAATGAATCTTGAAAAGATGGCATTATTTTTAATTACCTGTAAACCTGTATCGATTCGCATTTTATGTATAATAAATTTTATATTTTTAATACGTTAAATTTATTCTTCATTTACATTATTGTATAGACCATAATGTCTTTAATTGAGAAAATATTTTCACTAAAATTGTTGCAACAATTTGGAATCTATTTTTCTAAGTGCACTCTATTCTCAGCTCTTTTTTTCTTTTCATATTGAAATATGCAAATGTTTCAGTCCAAATATTTTCATAAGCACATTTTTACTTCAATTTACAGTACCTTTCTTTGTTAATAATTTTAACAAGACGCAATTCAACAAATAAGTTGCCTTTTATCATTCTTTAAAATATTTCACTAAATTAGGATACTGCAAAACTCTAGGCCTTCTTAAATTGATATCATTCTAATATACAATATAAACTCATTCGATTAAAAACAAAGATCCAGGAAAAACTTTTTTTTAAATAATTTTTCAGTGAGTCAAGATATTCTAAAATGTCAAAATGGAATTCTAAGATTCAATGTTGTCCAAACTTTGGATTCATGTTTAATTCATTCAGTCTTTCCTTTATTTTTGCAGGGATAATTTTTAATGTCATATCTTTCTAGGAACTCTACCTTCAAGAAGGCATGTCTTTGGAATGCATAATTTTATTAAAATTTCCAAACTCAGTTTGGTAAGAGAATGCTTAGAAATGAGTTTACCAAAAAAAGTTATATATGATTCCGGAACACTTAACATTGATTTGCCAAGTATTTATGTAAAAGCTCAACATTTTTAAAAACAATTAAGGATAAGCCTTGTAGAGAGAAACGAGGGCCACCAGGCTAAAATATATATTTAATAATAAGCATTAGTTTTTCTTCTAAAGTTCTTTTACTAAACATATTTGTAAATTTTGACAACTATAGCTTCTCTTTTTATTGGTAGATTATTGAAGGCTTTTTGGACTCAGTTATGAATTATGTTTGTACACAGGCTATTGTTACTACATTTCTGCTCCATGGCTTCTATAATTTAATAAGAACATTGCTTTTATCATGACACAAGAATCATTCAAAAATTGTATGTGTATTAAACTGTGAAAAAGAAACAAGTAGTTTCTCTTTAATATTCATTTTGAACTCTTATAACTAAATTTCTTGTAGCGTTGAAATTACCATGAGATGCATTACCTACATTGGAATGAACTCCCTAAACTTTTAGTTTGATTCCATGAACTAGAAGAAATTCCCATATTGGCCTTAACTGTCTTTCTCTTTAAACCATCTGATAACATCGATATAAAACTGGCAACATTTAACTGTTTGCAAAGTTATCTGTTAATAAATCCAAGACATTTGCAACTACTTCAGTTTGACATTTTTTTGTACATGCGTAACAATACTTGCAATAGAAAATGAGGGAAATTAATTTAAAAGAACAATTATTTGATAGTCACACTTCAGAGCTGTATTAATTTGTCATCCTTAGGCACAGTTTCCTAAAATAACAAGTGATTATTTTGAGCAGATGCTGGTGTTTCTTTAGTAGATTTAGGTCTTCTGGCTTTTGTGTGGTCAGTGATTTCACTACAGTTCCCATGGAGGATGCGAAATGTAGAGAAACATTTTGCTCAAGTACATGTTTATCACTGACTTTCTTAGCTACTGGAAATTCTCTAAGCATGCACTTCTGTTTATTTGAGCTATTGCTGCTAAAAAGGTTTATTTAAAAATAAGCATTGCCAAACAACAAACTAAATAAACAGTTGTAGATTTATTCCATACAATAAATAACACAACCACTGTAGTGAGAGCATTTATACTACTTTCTAGGCATTCTACAACTGGAAGCCTGAACTTTTATTACCCTCACATATTTTACAAACTCCTAACCAGTAATGCCCCGTGTATTACTTTGCTGTACTGTATCTTCCTGCACCAGGCAGGTTTAACACAGGTCATAGAACTGGCTGGTACACCAAGTGGTTGCTGGGGGCAACAAGCCTGATGCCTCTACCACAGACACCTGAAGCCACAAAGAGTTAGCAGTCCTTAGTCACATTTGAGAAGACTTTGTTATGTCAGCAAACATCTGCCTGCTACCTTACAAAGAGAGATTTAGCTATGATGCATTTGGAAAGAATCATGAAAAGAAAGATGTGCAACTTCTAAGTGAATGTTAAAAATCTTGCTCTTAGATAAGACTGTATTGGAAGCTAAAAGTCAAAGTCGCAGTCTACAAAAGACATTCCAGATTATTTAAATGTCACGATTATTAACGATCATTTTATTACAAGTGAAAAACCTAGAACAAGTGCTAAACTAGACAGGATGCCAGGCAGAAGGATAACCAGGGCTATCCTAGGTCATCGAGGTCTTGTGGTCTCCCCCCAAAAAAGAGGAAATATTTAGTCAAATATACATGATGATGATGACAGAGTCTTTCTATGCATTTTTTTCTGCAACTGACAATACTTTTTTTATACCCACTAATAGAAAAAAGCCAATCTTCTTTTCTAAACTAAATAGCAATTGCCTGGCTCAGAAATGCTGGAAAAATGAAAATGTATTTTTACTCAACACTGAAGGCCACAAGCCATCAAAAAAGCACTGAAAAACCCTTAATAGCAAACTGTCTCCAAGACAGCAGAGAAAGACACTGGCTTTTTACAAGACACTGCCCCTGATAAGTCCAGGAGTCTTTTATTTAAAAGTCATCCTCCTGACAGTAGAGGAGACCTTGGAAACCAGAACTCTGAATTGTCCAAATATCCAGGGATAACGTCTTCAACATTCCTGAATTAATGCAGCTTCTGCTAGACTACTAACCATGATGGGAGATCCCTACCTTAATGTATTTGCAAATCACTTTAATGATTAGGCTTTTTAAAAATTTCCTGTTGTCATTCATCTGATCAAAACTTCCACTCAATTTTCACCATTTAGAGCCAGCAGAAGATGTAACTTCCCTTCAATATAGCGTACCTCTATATATTTAGCTATACCTCCTCATGTCCTCTCTTACCAAGCTTAAACCTGCATCTATATGTGAAGCCTGAATGTATACTTACTGATCCAACAATAGTTGTTAAAGACTCCTTTTGCCCATAGCTGTAGGTCAGTTGTTCCTAGCCCAGTGCTATTTTGTCCCCTAAGTGAAATTTAGCAATATTTTGAGACATTATTGTTGTCACAAGTGGGAAGGAAGGCTGGGGGAAAGGAGGGTGTTCCACAGACATCTAGGGGTAGAGACCAGAGATGCTGCAAAACATCCTACAATGTATAAGCCAGCCCCACCTCCACCTCCAGTCCTCACTACAAACACACCAAAGCATTATCTAGTCCAAATGTCAATAGCATCTAGGTTGAGACAATTTGTTATAAGACTGCATAAAACTGCTACCACAGGGACCATAAAACCTGTCATTTTTGTAAACAGAAAGGAGAGATGGAGAGAGGGAGGTAAAGAAACAAAAGAGCTCATTAAGATCAAGTAGAGTGAGATTTTAAATTTCCTTGATCTGGGGACTACAAAGTAGGAGATAGCACAATGGCCTCCCTGGAAGGGTTAGAGAAGATAAACATTGACTCCTCCAAGGCTCTCAAGGCAGTCAGGCAAAACTGGAGACTCCCTTTTGGCTGAAAGCTACTTCTCCCTTTAATACCTATGAACCCTAAAATAGTTTCAAATTTTCTTTTTAAAAATCTTCTTATTTGTCAAATATAACTTACAAAGAGAACAGTGTGGAAAATAGACATGTTTAGATCATCCAGGCTGAAAAACAGAACACAGCCAACATGTCAGAAGCCCTCTATAATTCCTTCCCACTCTGTGTGCAAACAGCCACTATCTTTACCATTGTATGCACATTTTTAAAAATTGTAGTTTACTATTTATGTACACAGTTCTAAACAATTATATTTACTCATATTTGTTTTTTAATTTTACATACATGGAACTACATTTTAAGCATCATTTGGTATGTTTCTTGATTTACTCAAGATTTGATGGCATGATTCATCCATATTGACATCTGTAGATGTTGTATTTTCTCCCATTTGTTGTATAGAATTTTTTTTTTTTTTGGGTAACACAATACAGTTTTTTTATCCATGCTCCTATTGGTAGCATTTTGGGTATTTCCAGTTTGTAGCTATTATAAATAGTCTTGGTATGAAACATTCCTGAATATATGCCCTAAAAGACAATTTCATGATATTCTCAAGAGTATTTTTCTTGATGTGAGACTGCTGGTTCAAAGGACTATATAACTTCAAATATACTATCAATAGATATTATCCAACATTTCCAAAATGGTGATATCAATTTACATTACCACACCTAGCACTTGATCAAATTTTGTGAATGTTCCATAATGGATACAAATATGCCTAAAAGTAATTTGTGTTTTTCAGTTGTTTGGTATGTGTGGTATTTTATTGTTCAATTCTTCTAACTCATTCCTACTCTTTGTTTTCTCAGTTTCTCAAATTTTGGTCAATATTTGTTTCTTTCTTATCAGTTTTTACTTTATATATCTTAAAATTGTTACCAGGTAAATATAAATTTAGGATTGGAGGACTCAAACCTTCATGATTATAAAATGAACCTCTTTATCACCAGTAATGCTTTGTGGCTGAAAGACAATTTTTGTTATATTTATAGCTACATCTTTCTTTTGATTATTGTTTGTACTTTTGATTACTATTTGTACATATTTTCATTTTTATTCTTTCATTATCTTTATGCTTTAGGTACATCTAAATAACACATATATCTTATAAACAGAATATACTTGTTCAATCTGATAATCTGCTTTTAAATAGAGCATTTAATCAATTTGCATTTAATTTCATTGTAAATACATTTCATTTTTTCAACCACCCTGTGTTCTCCTTTCAAATTTGTACTTTCAATTTTAATTTTTCTTACTTATCCTTTTATCCGCTTTTCTATTTTTATTATTTTCAATAATTTTTAAAATAAATTTTATTGTGTATATTTAAGGTATGCAGCATTTTTTATCCTTCAATTTTTGTGACATAATTTCTGAAGTTAATTTACCTATTTATATTCCTTTAGTGATTACAGCAAATTATATTAAAGTATAAAGTAAAGCAATTTATTCTAACACCCAGAAAGTAACAGGGAACCAGAAGGCTTTGCCTCCATTTCATAGCTCTCTAACTTAGACTGTATCCACCCAGTCAACTAAATTTACTGCATAGTTTTATCTTTTCTTCTCTGCAATCTTATTTCCAGATAATTTCCCTGATCTTTCTTCCTGGCTGTCTCTTTAGTTACATCTAATCTGCCATTTAATTCATCCATTTAGTTATTTATCAGTTATTGTATTCTTGATTTCTACAAGTTGTATTTTGTAAGTTTTTAATTTGATCTGCCACTTTTATAGGTTTCTGTTTTTGGAATATGTTCTCAATTCACCTTTTATTTCATAAAAGTAGTAATCATGGCTGTTTTATGATCTGTCTCTGATAATTCCCATATATGAAATTCTTTGTAGTTCTATTTCTTGCTGTCTGTTTTTTCTGGTTTCTAACTCATTTTACCTCATTTTCTGTAGGTTTGATTATATTTGATATGCTTTATCATTATTGCGTGATGTTCCTCACCCTAGAAAAAAAAATCTGCAGCAATAATTTTGGGCTTAAGATAAAGACGCAACTTTACAAACTGTTTCTTTTTGTTTTAAGGTGCCTGGGAGTCCCTCTGGTCTGCTCAAAAGTTAACATAAATTCATAGTTTGTGAACTTCTAATTGATGTCAACATGGGTTTGAAATGAGTACAAAAGCTGATTTTTAAAAATTTCTTCTCCAGGATTATTCATTTGGGATTCCCCCTCAACGTTAGGAGGATTTCCTGTTAAACTCTCAAGTTTTGGATGTGTTCTGGAGTTGGACCTCTCACACATTTTAGGCAGTTAGAAAAACAAAGTTAAAATTTGGCTAGATGGATTTTTTTTTTTCCAGAGTAAAAGCATCTTCTATCCAGAGTAAAAGCATCTTCTATGCTCTACTTACTTTTTTTAGGTACCTCTCTCTCTCATCAGTTTTGTAATGATAATTCCTTACAAACTTTTTAGATTTGTTATCCTTTTTAGAAATTTTCAAGCCCATCCTTTTTGTTATTGATTGAGATAAGCTAATCCACCTTTAATCTAAGTAGAATTTCAGTGCCTTAATTGTCTATGTTTGTCATGATAAGAATAGGTTGAGGATCACTGCTGCCTATCATTTATTGGCTCTTTCTAACATATTAGTAAACACATTCTAGTGAAAGATCTATCACTGTGAATATAGAAGGAGAGATGATGGAAGAAAAAATAAAATTACAGTGAAAACACTGAGAAACCACTAAATATAAAAATGTAGAAAATGCTAAGTACCATAGGAGGGTCCCAGTGAAATTACTCTGGAGGTCGATTATAGAACAAATTACTTCCACTCAGAGTGATCAGAGAAGATCTCTGGAAAAAGAAACATTTGTAAAATATATAGGATTTGAAATGAAATGTTCTGTATTAAAAAGAACATGAGTTTTCAGGAAAGACTGCTCTATATTTGAAGAGCAGCTTTTATATTACCACTTATATGAATTTGAATATGTTACTGGAACTCAATGAATATATATGTAACCTAAAAGTGATCATATATATCTAACAGAAAATTATGGTAAATAAATGAAAAATTATAGGTTAAGTCTCTAATACAATGCCTAGGCCCTTTTTATAGATATTTAATATTTTGCAGTTACTGGATGATTCCATTTTACAAATGTAGGCATATAATTTGATGCCCCAGTGAATTATTTTTAGGGGTTTAAATTTAAATACCGAATAAGGAAAACAGTATGAAACTAACGTTATTCAGCACCTACTATGCATCTCATATAATGGTATATATTTTTACATAAATTACCCTTTAAATAGTTCCATTCAATTGTTTTCCTGTAATATAAGTACACTACTATCTTTAAATAGGTCACAACCATATTGCTATTTTTTGTTTTATTCATTCTGAAATTGCTATTAGATGGCTGGTGGGTTACTATTGGAGATGATACAAATGAGATATATTTTATAAGGTGTCTTGAATAGATAATCACAAAGGTGCCTCTTGTTTTGGTTCTTATGAGAAAAGAGTGTGTTTGTTAGATATGTACAAGGAGATGTTCCAGGGTAATTGTGAAGACCACTTATAATCCACTTCACAATTCAGGCTCTACATTTTAACTCAGTAACAACTTTAAGGGAAAACAAGATCTTCTTTCTCAGTACCTGTTTTTGATGAAAAGGGTTCAACAGAAAAGGGCTGAAAATTGCATGACTAATGAGAACACAGAGAAATTCAATCAGGAAAATAAATAAACTTATTTTAAAAGTCAACCACACTTGTAGTCAAAAAGTCCAGGAGGAAAGCAAAATTCCTTTCAGTGAGAGAAGTCCTTCTTTGTTTGGAAAATACCTTATGGAGACTTTTGAGTTATGTAAGGTGAGTATCCTTTGGTATAGAATTAAGTAAATACAATTTGGCAAATAAAAGTGCAGAATGCTACCCACAGAATGGGAGAAACTTTTGCAAGTCATAGGTCTGAGAGGTAACTCGTACATAATATATATAAATAACCATTGCAGTTCAACAATGAAAAAAGGCAAATAGCCCAATTAAAAAAAGAGTGAAGGATATGACTCGATATTCATCCAAAGAAGATATAAAATTGGCCGGTAAGGACATTAAAATATGCTTACCAGCATTACCTATCAGAGAAATACGAATCAAAACCATAATCAAAAAAGAAACAATGACAATTATTAGAAAAGATGTAGAGAAATTGGAACCCTTATGTACTGCTTTTGGGAAAGTAAATGGTGCAGCCACTTTGGAAAACAACTTGGCAGTTCCTCAAACTGGTAAACCTAAAGTTACCATATAGTACAGTAATTCTACTCCTAGATATATACCCAAGAGAAATAAAAGCATATGTTTGCACAAACTCTTGTATACAAATGCTCATAGCAGCATTATTCATAATAGCCAAAATGTGAAATAACTCATTATGTCCACCAAGTGATGAAATGATAAATAATATATAGTAGATCCATACAATGCAATATTGCTCCATAATAAAGTACTGATACATGCTATAACAGAAATTAACCTTGAAAACGTCATGCTAAGAGAAAGAAGCAAGTCACAAAGGTGTACATAGTTCATGATTCTATTTATATGACATGTCCAAAATATGCCCATTTATAGAGAAAGTACATTTGTGTTTTATTATGTCTGGGGATGACAGGGGATGGGGCATTGAGAAGCAATGGCAAAGGCATACAGGGGTCTTTTTGAGTAGCAAAAATGTCTATTGTAGCCACGGAGATATGCATTTGTTTTTACTAAAAACTATTACATTGTACATTTCAAATTGCTAAATTGTATGACAGGAATTATATCTCAATAAAGCTATTAGAAATAAAGGAAACCACGTTAAATTGAATTTCAGATAAACAATGACTTTTTTTTTTTTTTAGTAAACAGGTATACCCCTTTTCATTGCACTTCACTTTGCAGATATTGCATTTTTTACAAATTGACGGTTTGTGGCAACCAAGTATTGAGCAAGCGTACTGTGGCCATTTTGCAAACAACATATGCACACTTCCTTTTTCCATGTCACCTTTTGGTATTTCTCGAAATATTTCGAACTTTTTAAATTAAAATTATACCTGTTATGGTGATCTGTGATCAGCGATTTTTGATGTTATTATTGTAGTTGTTTTGGGGTACCACAAACCACGTACTTAGAAGGTGGAAAACAATATATATTGTGGTGCAAGTTGATTCTAACGCTTATCAATGATCGTCAGGGGCTCAAGACTTCAGTGGAGGCCAGGCGCAGTGGCTCACGCCTGTAATTCCAGCACTTTCAGAGGCTGAGGCAGGCAGATCACCTGAGGTCAGGAGCCCAAGACCAGCCTGGCCAACATGGTGAAATCCCCTTCTCTACTAAAAATACAAAAATCAGCTGGGTGTGGTGGCGGGCACCTGTAACCCCAGCTACTTGGGAGGCTGAGGCAGGAGAATCACTTGAACCCGGGAGGTGGAGGTTGCAGTGAGCGGAGACTGCGCCACTGCACTCCAGCCTGGGCTAAAGAGAAACTCTCTCTCAAAAAAAGACTTCAGCGGAAAAGTAACTGCAGATACGGTGGAAACTGCAACAAAACTAGAATTAGGGGTAGAGCCTGAAGATGCGACTGAATGTCTGCAATCCCATTGAAAAAACTTGAGCAGATGAGGAGTTGCATTTTATGGATGAACAAAGAAAGTGGTTTCTTCATCTGGTGAAGAAAACCATTGTTTAAGTGACAACAAAGAATTTAGGATATTCCATAAACTTAGTTGATAAAGCACCTGCTGGGTTTGAGAGGATTGACCCCAATTTTTAAAGAAGTTCTATTGTGGGTAAAAATGGTACGAAAGGGCGTCACATGCTGCAGAGAAATCTTTCATGAAAGGAGGAGTCAGTCAATGCAGCGACCTTCACTGTTGTCTTAAAAATGTTCCACAATCTGGCCGGGCGCGGTGGCTCAGGCCTGTAATCCCAGCACTTTGGGAGGCCGAGGCGGGTGGATCACGAGGTCAGGAGATGGAGACCATCCTGGCTAACACGGTGAAACCCCGTCTCTACTAAAAATACAAAAAATTAGCAGGGCGTGGTGGCGGGCGCGTGTGGTCCCAGCTACTCCGGAGTCTGAGGCAGGAGAACGGCGTGAACGCGGGACACGGGGCTTGCAGTGAGCCGAGATCACACCACGGCACTGGAGCCTGGGCGACAGTACCAGACTCTGTCTCAAAAAAAAAAAAAAAAAAAGTCCGCAATCACCCCAACTTTCAGCAACCACCACCCTGATGAATCACCAGCCATCAACATCGAGGCAAGACCTTCCACCACCAAAGAGATTAGGACTCCCTGAAAGCTCAGATGATTGTTAGTATTTTTAGTAAATAAAATGTTTTTAATTAAGGTATTTTTTGTACACATAACGTTATTGCACATTTAATAGATGACAGTACAGTATAAATATAACTTTTATATGTGCTGATAAATCAAAAGAGTGTGACTTTTTTTAATTGCAGTATTTGATTTATTATGGTGGTCTGGAACTGAACTTGCAATACTTTCGAGGTGTACCTGTATTGAGTATATCCCATGCTGCAGCCTTATACTTAAAAATTATTTGTTTTTATCTGAAAGTAAATTTTAACAGGGAGTCTTGTATTTTAACTGGCAATCCTGTAGAAAATAGATAAGAGAGGTTTAGACAGAAAATTAGAATGCCCTCATAAGCAAGACAAACAATTTCGGAGTTTATACCCGAACACCAGTGGGTTTTCAGAATCCAGAAAGGACAGGAAAAGAATTAATTAGGGGAAAAAGAGGCTACTGATATTTCATTGTAACCCAAAGTACTTTAAATTTTCCCCTAGAGTGGGAATGACCAATATATTTTGAGAATAATAATGTTCGACATTCAGTTGTTCTCTTCCTGCATTGTCTTCATCTTCCTTTGCCCAGTAAAACTATGGGACAATGTGCTACAGAATTTGATTTTGGAGACTGGCCAATCCAATAGGCCTGAGGCTGAGCTCAGAACCACAGTCCAGGGGCAAGTTATACAGACAAACAAGCTGAGATGAGAGAAGCTGGCTGAGATGAGAAAAAAGAGCTTTAAAAATGTCATCTTTTTACCCTCCTAGGAAAATACCAGGTAAAAATGATTACTGAGGGTTTTGTGTGTATATGTGTGAGTAGAGCAGCTAGAATCTTCTATTTCCCGGAATAGTGACTCCCATCACCTTACTGGGTAAAAAGTGAAGCCCCAGAAGACTAGAAGATTTGGATCCATTTAAATTGCAATGTGGAAAAAGGCTTTTTAACAACCATACCCATGTATTAATTTTGACTAAAGCTGCCCTTAATGGATGTGGACAGAAAATCATCTTATTCCATACGCTGAAATACCATTTATAAGGCTCATACTAGATGGAAGCCCTAGGACAGCTTCTGGGAAATTTGTAAGTGAATTAGACAATCCATCTTCTCAAGAATCTAACACACTAAGTCCAGGAGAAAGAAGCTAACACATACTCCCATAGCACAGGAAAAATGATCTACCATAGCACACATCCCATCATATTCATTTAAACTACTACTATTTTAGTTCAGGCAAAGCCCTAAACATTTTTCTTCCAAAATTTCTGTTGCCTCGCTACAAGTCTCATTTATAGTCACTTTCAAAAACAAAGCTTTAATCATGGTTTCACTGCCCCTAAACTTCTTCATTGACTACATGTTTTCAACTGTATAAAGTTCAAAGACTTCACCAAGCCACTAATTCTTCCCCAGTTTGGTTGCATCTTACCTGTCCAGCTTCAACTCATCTTTCTGCCCCATGGACCTGACACTCCAGCATGCCCAAGAATTTTTGCCATGTTAAAATAATAACAAAATTATTTAAAACCACATATTTCTTCTGAGCAGGAGGATTGTGTTAAGCAAGGTCCTTTTGCTCTTCAAAGCATACTGATATGCTTGAATACACAAAACAGAGCCCAGAAGAGAGATGGGACCAGGCTGGGTACTGAGGACATAAACTTTGATTATGAAGAAGCTGCCGCTGGAGTGTTCCTATGAAGGAAAGGGAAAGGGAATTTAAAGAACAGTCATGGTTTAAATAAATGTGGTGGTGTTTGGGTTGTCATCACATAAGGCTCTGCCCTTACCTCCACCCCATAACCCCTACATTGCTAAATTTTCAGAACCATCTACTACATTCAAATGACTTTTAAGGTTGGTTGGGAGGTGTGGAAATTGAGCAGGTGATGAAGTTTCAAATCCAGGTCAAGGCAATGGAGAACAGAGAAACCTTTCACAGAACGGCAAGGTAACTCAAATTTAGAGGATAAAGTAGAACCAAAAGTGACCATGAGACTATAGATTCTCCTAAGTACTCTCTGAACACTTGAAGTACTCTGGACAATCAAGGAGCATGGGATGAGGGTCCATTTGACCAGATCTCCAGGGGCAAAGGAACCTGCCATGTAAACTCCACCTGTTACACCATACACAGTTTTTCAGTGCCTCAAGTTTAGACAAAATTGTTTAGTAGGATTCCTATGAAAGTCTTTGAGATCACATTGCAGCTGCACAGGCCAGGAGTGACCATCTGGGGAAATGCAATAGGATTACATTGATTCACAGGGGGACACACATAATATCATTTCCCCTTGACCTCTACTGAGCTGGCTCCATTATCAAATCTCTTGGTGTTACGAGACGCATTAATTTCTGAACTGTTCAGGCTGGTAGGTGGATTTTTAGTATCAGGTGTCATCTATTATACCTCACAATGGGATTTTTTCAATGTGAGCATGCTGATAAAATCAAGGATCAATCCAACAAATGAGAAATTGCCCATTCAGACCACCCTTCCTTCCACCTCTCTCTGTGGACCTTAATGGCCCTGTCACCAGCTGCCCTTGAAGGTAAAATCTCTAGCCAGTGTTAATATGAGTTATGTTAACTTCTTCACATATCATAATAAAAATACAAGCCTAGCCAGAGAAAATTACTTCCATGTGTAAGGCCAAACAAAACATTTTTAAAGAAAATGTAACTTTTAATGTTTATCATTCTAAAACATTTACGAATGACTAATATGTGTGTGGGGGGGAGCAGACACTTTTTCCTAATGTATCTACTATTCTGCCATGTTGTGATCTGCTTATCATTAATTGTTAGATTGAAAGCTCCACGATAGCATGGATTTCGCCTCCTTTGGTAACTGACGCAGCCTCAGCACCAGCCTCTGACACATGGTAGATGAATGTATTTTAACAAATGATTCATTAGGCAAAGGATGTTGCCATCTAAAATTATTCTGTTGGTCCATTTCCTTTCTCACATGTAAACAATTTCGACTTCAAAGTACATAGCTGTATAGTCAGAATAGGTTCTTTAAACACAACTGGATAATTTTTATTGTTTCCTATGTGCTAGGTACACTTTTAGGTACTTTATCTCCTTTTGTCTACTCCACTCATTTTACAGGCTAGTAAAATTTAAGAAACGTGTCCTATGTCAACAGTAAATGTAAGAGTTGAAAAATGAATCTAAAGCCTTTCTTATCCCAGACCTACCCTCCACTTTGGACCACTGGCCAATGTGTTTTCCCAAATACGCATAGATCTATCCCATAGGACAGAGTCCCTGATGCATGAGACAAAAGTTGTCAGGATGTAAGTCCCTGCTTAATGTTACTTTTTCTTTTCCTTACCCAGTATGGACCTTATATAAACTTTTGCATTAAAAATATTGATTATGAGCTAAATTTGTACATTTGGTGAACAAGGAAGCTAACAATGTGAGTCCTAGCATAATTGCCTCAAATTTGGCTTGCTACCTCTACATCTCAGTGTAGGATTGTATTTATTCTTACCAACCCTCCACCTAATTCTACAGACAGAAACATACAGATACACACACACACACACACACACACACACACGGGGGGGCAGGGTGAGAGAGAGAGAGAGACAAGGAGTGAAGATTAGTGATTGAGAAAACATAATGAAATCCTGCTTAAGAAGATTTCTTCCTAACATTTTGAGGACACACAAGATTATATATTCCTAGACTAAACCCATCAGTGACTACAGCAGCAATTCTAGTTTAGGATCACTGGATATTTAAGTACGGCAACATCCTTTGGAGAGTGTTCAAACTGAACTCTTAACATTCAGTAAATCAAATGAATAATTGTAATTACTTTTCTTAAATGACAGAGAAAACTGCCATGCTTATTTAACATACATACTTTTTTCCCCTTATTTTTCCATTTCACTCCCAGCAATGACTCCAGTGAAAAAATGCAAATACAAAGAAAGACAGAGTGTGTATAGAACTGTTAGAATCTCATTAGGCCAGATGGTATCTATAAAAGAAAGAAATTTCCACGGAGACCTAAGAAGAATAACTGGACAAAATTGCTCCCATGTTCTGTTGAAAAAAATCTGTCAGATAGAAAGAGTGTGATGAACCTGGGATGAAAACAAAGTATTTTCACTGAAATTCATGAAATTTATTTGCACAGGAAGCATCGTATATATTCCAATTTTTTTAAAAAAAATTAAAAACTCATTAAATGCAAAATGACTACGAAAGAGCATTGTTTCATATATGCTTTACTGGTGATTTGTATTTTCAATTGCATTTTTCCCTGCCAATAAAACTGGGTTTCAGTAATGAATACCTTCTTATTTTTGGCATTCAGTGGGTTGAGTCTGACACCATATATTTTTCCTTTCCGGTAACACTGGCCTCTTGGTCACCCTTGTAAAAGCATTTGAAAATAACTCTCACTTCCTGATTTCTTGAAAAATCCTAAAAATACAAAATGAATCTCGAAAGAAGCTTTGTCATTTCTAAGCCAAAAAAGTAAAGAATGATCTTGGTACAAATGTAATTAAATTTGGTTGATAAAGAAAAGGTGAAATTGTTGATTAAAAAAATCTTTCATCAAAGGCCATGAATAATACAATAGGCGTTATTATGGGTTACTTTGACATCCTTATTTTTTGCAACCTGCATTGAGGATTTACATTTTCCTTCATTAAAATCTACCCAAAAGGTCATTATGCATTATTTGTGTGTGTGTGGATGATAGATACATTTTTGAAATGGCTCCCAGTTCAGTTCCTTATACTTAGTGTATTGGTTGATTGGGCTCCCCCATTACTCCACCAACCATCAAAGTCTGGTCATGAGGCTGACCTTGGGAGAAAGTAAAGATGCAAAACCTGGAGGTCTGCTGCAGTAACTCCTAGATAGATGGAAAGGGAAGTAAAGCAAAATTGAAAGTGGTCTGCTCTGGATTTTGTAAAGAAAAGAAGCAACTAGGGAGAGTGAGAATGTCATAGACAAACCTCATTGCCTCCTATCTTCCCCTTACTCTACTTCCACCAACTCAGGTGCATGCACATACACGCACATACACACACACACACACACACACACACACACACACAATGTTCCAACCATTCAAAATAGACACCAATCTATGCTGCTACAAAAGAGTCTTAGAGGCCTCCTATTGTGATTGGCCATACAAGTTCTGAGACAATTGCCGATTGACCAACCTGCGTGAGAATACTTCAATATTTTAACAACTGTTGGGGTCATCCTGGTACAAACTGTCTTGGATGTTTGGGCCCTGAAAGCACGCATGATCAGCCCTGATCCTGTGTGCTTTCAGGGCCCAAACATCCCAGAGTAAGAGAGGATTCAAAAACATACACAAAAGCTGGAAACTCCATCTCATCCTGCAGAAGGTGCACAGTTGGCCCAGAATGGGGATACTATAAACTTCCAGAAGAAGCCCCGCGTGGAGCCACTTTCAAAATGGTATGGTGGTAGTGACCTGGAAGTAGTGGCTACTAAATTGGCTTAAAAATTGTTTAATGGTTTTGTTATTGATGTTGTATGCAGGTCAACAATCTGGAAGAAGGAGAAGCAAGAGAAGGAACAGACAACTTTTATACAAAATAAAGGTCTAATGTGTCACTGCATATCCAATAAGTGATGTGAGCAGATCTGAAAGCTTCTTACACTTGGAAAATTTCCCTAATTCCCATCCTTGTTCCCATTTGTATAGTAACTAAAGGAAAACTGGTGAAGCAATAGAGTCATCAATGACACATAGCAGCTCTACTTCCCAAGACACCCTGCCAAACACACACATTTCTTACTGTTAGGTTGATCTGTATGGAGAATCTGCCTGTATAGTGAGGTAATCTCCTAACAGATGAAGATAGAGCATGCATTAAAACAAAAACAGTAAATTACTCATTGGCTCAAGAATGATAATTTAAATAAGGTTCCTTGGGTGTTTATTTTGTGTGTGTTGTTGTTGCCATTTGGTTGTTATATTGTTTGCTTTTGTTTTGTTCTGTTACATTCTTTTTTCTTTTGAAATTAGACACAACTGGAAACTTACATCACATAGTTTTCAAGTAAATATAAATAAAATCACATTGAGATACCACTAAATCTCCAACAAACTACCAAAAATCAGGGAGTCTGACAATCCCATGTGCTGCCTCATATTAGCATATGTGGAGCAGTAGAGGCCCTCACACCCTGGCAGCTAGAGTGGAAACTTGTATCACTATCTTTGGAAAACAACTTGGCATTACCTTAGGAAGACGTAGACGAACATTCTGTGATCCAGTGGTTATATTCTAGTGGTCTCATTTAACACGGCAAAAAGAAAAACAATAACAAAACTGGAAACAACACAAGTATCCACTAGAATATATCAACAATTTGTGCCACATCCTTGTGAAAATGGCCATACTACCCAAAGTAATTTATAGATATAATGCTATTCCCATTAAACTACCATTGAAGGTCTTCACATAATTAGAAAAAAACTACTTTAAAATTCATGTGGAAATGAAAAAGAGCCCTTATAGCCAAGGTATGCCTAAGCAAAAAGAACAAAACTGGAGGTATCAAACTACCCAACTTCAAGCTATACCACAAGGCTACTGTAAAACAAACAAACAAACAAACAAAACTAGTATGGTACTGGTACAGAAACAGACAGATAGACCAATGGAACAGAATATAAATCTCAGACATAAGACCACACATCTACAACGATTTGATCTTTGACAAACCTGACAAAAACAAGCAATAGGGAAAATATTCCCTATTTATAACTGGTGCTAGGAGAACTGGCTAGCCACATGCCGAAAATTGAAACTGGACACCTTCCTCATACCTTATACAAAAATTAACTGAAGATGGATTAAAGGCTTACATTTAAAACTCAAAACTATAAAAACCCTAGAAGAAAATCTAGGCAATATCATTCAAGACATAGATGGGCAAAGACTTCATGGGAGAAATGTCAAAAGCAATTGCAACAAGGGCAAAAATTTACAAATGGAACCTAGTTAAACTAAAGAGATTCTGCACAGCAAAAGAAATTATTATCAGAGTGAAGAGACAACCTACAGAATGGGAAAAATAATTTTGCCATCTATCAATTTAACAAAGGTCTAATATCCAGAGTCTACAAAGAACTTAAACAAATTTACAGGAAAAAACAAACAACCTCATTTAAAAAGTGGGCAAAGGACATGAACAGACACTTCTCAAAAGAAGACAGACATGCGGCCAACAAACATATGAAAAAAAGGTCAACATTATTGATCATTAGGGAAATTCAAATCAAAACCACAATGAGATGCCATCTCATCTCATGCCAGTCAGAATGATGATTATTAAAAAGTCAAGAAACCATAGATGCTGGCAAGGCTGTGGAGAAATAGGAAAACTATTTTTATTTTATTTATTTTTATTTTTATTTTTGAGACAGAGTCTCATTCTATTGCCCAGGCTGGAGTGCAGTGGCGCGATTTCGGCCCACTTCAACCTCCACCTTCTGGGTTCAAGTGATTCTCCTGCTTCAGTCTCCCAATTAGCTGGGACTACAGGTGTGTGCCACCACTCCCAGCTAATTTTTGTGTTTTTGTAGAAACGGGGTTTCGCCATGTTGGCCAGGAAAATAGAAACGCTTTTTACGCTCTTGATGGGAATGTAAGTCAGTTCAACCATTGTGAAAGACAGCGTGGAGACTCCTTAAAGAGCAGAAATAACATTTGACCCAGAAATCCTATTATTGTATGAACCCATAAGAATATAAATTATTCTGTTATAAAGATACATGCATGCATATATTCAGTGCAGCATTATTCACAATAGCAAAGACATGGAGTCAACCTAAATGCCCATCAATGATAGATTGGATAAAGAAAATGTGGTACATGTACACCTTGACATACTATGCAGCTGTAAAAAGGAAAGAAGTCATGTCCTTTGCAGGGACATGGATGGAGCTGGAAGCCATTATCCTCAGCAAACTAATGCAGAAACAGAAAATCAAATAATGCATGTTCTCACTTACAAGTGAGAGCTGAACAATGAGAACATATGGACATAGGGAGGGGAACAACACACACTGGGGCATGTCGAGGGTTGTGGGAGGAGGGAGAGCATCAGGATAGATAGCTAATGCATGCTGGGCTTAATATTTAGGTGATGGGTTGATAGGTGCAGCAAACCACCATGGCACACATTTACCTATGTAACAAACCTGCATGTCCTGCACATGTATCCCAGAAATTAAAATAGAAAGAAAAAAATTTGTGGCATATCCATGCAGTGGAATATTATAAAATAGTGATAATGAAGAAATACAATTATTGGTATCTATGTGAATGAATTAAAAAAAATGATATTGAACTAAAAGGACAAGTTTACAAAGGAATATACTACAGTTTCATTTATATAGGAGTCAAAAAAACCACAAAACTATAAAATTAAATGTTTCTTATACTTATGTATATGATAAAGCTAAAAAGAGAAGCAAGAAAAAAAATCTACCGAAAATTCACTCTGGCGGAGATCAGAATAGCATGCAATGAAGGAGTGACATAAAAGAGCTGAAACTTACTGAGAGCGTACTTTAAGTAGGCCTTGTACAGGTTGGGGTTCTGTTATTATCCTTTAAAATATATGCATGTATGGCAGGGCACGGTGGCCCATACCTGTAATTCCAGCACTTTGGGAGGCTGAAGCCGGGAGTTCAAGACCAGTTTGGCCAACATGGTGAGACCCCATCTCTACTAAAAATACAAAAATTAGCCAAGCGTGGTGGCATACGCCTATAATCTCAGCTACTTGGGAGGCTGAGGTAGGAGAATGACTTGAACTCAGGAGGCAGAGGTTGCAATGAGCTGAGATCACACCACTGCACTCCAGCCTGGGCAACAGAGTGAAACTCCATCTCAAAAAATAATAAAAAAAAGATAAATAAAAATAAATTATATGTGTATGGAATGTGTATATGTATATTCATTATATATATAGTCTATATATGTATATGTTATATATTTACAAATATTTGAATGTTTCATAGATTTTATAATAAGCTCAAAATATAGAAAAGTAAGAACAATAAACTTCAGCTTTGCAGGCACATATCAGCAACTACCTTATTATATTGTTTTATTTATCAGAAAAGATACCAGAAAATTATCTTCAATATTCATTGGAGAATATAGGCACACTCTCTAAGAGGTGTGTTTTTCTGATCTTAAAAATGAAACAATAAATAAAAGAAGAACAATACAGTTCCTGAAATCATTTCCATCTGCAATTTGAATATGGCTGTTATAAGCCCAAACAATAGCTTACAATGAAAAGTTGAAGGAAATCGTTTTTTTTTTTTTTCCTCTAAACTGGGAGATAAAGCAGACACGAGAAAACTTGAGGTGTCTGATAGATTCCTGACATGATCTATTCATCATACTCCTCCCCTTTCCCTTGTTCACTACAGGGCAGAACAAGGACATCCGAGGCTACGTGAAGGATTTGTTCTGTCCTTTCTTCCGGTGACTCTGGTGTTTATTCACAAAATCCCCTGGCTCCTTCCTGCTTCTTATTGACTATATTATTTCCTGCTCTTTTGAGCAGAAATAAAATGGCCAGCTTCTGTGCTATCTGGCGCCACTCTTCCCCACCACATCTCTGTGGGACTTGTTTACCAGCTCTGAATCCTCCTCAAATTCACCCTCATTTCCCCGAAGGTGCCCAGCGGGGATGAATAACAAGGAGCGACAACTCACCCAGGTGGCTTTTGATATTGTTTGTGTGAGGAGTAACACTTTTCAAAGTGCATCACACAGAGAATATATAGGCAAGGGTAAGAAAATAGGTCATTGATTTTAAGTGATAAGCTGGGATAAACCTGAAACACTGCAGGGAATCGTGCACAAACTGGGGACACAGCACATTAGTTTTCTTTTTTTTTTTCTTCCTCTCTATGATTTGTTGTTGTTGTGCTTGTTTGTTTGTTTATTTTTTTCTTTCTTTCCAACACAATGTAGAACAGATTTAACTTTTATATGCTTCCAAGTGATCTGAATGTTAGAAAATGCTTTCCCTTGTGTCCACAGTTATAGGCCAGTCTTCTCCTGTTCATAAGAGAACCAAATATCCAGCCTTACCTTTTGGCAGCAGATTTGTGGTTTTGCAACAGACTAACACGCAGAAATGTTGAAATGAAAAAGTCTTTGGAATAAGTGAGGGTCAGGAGACTTGCTTCTACTTATATCCATTCACTCCTGTAATAAATATTTCTTTTCTATGTGTCCCAGGCCTCTTGGAAGTGTCAGGCATTCAAGATTGAACAGTCCTGTTTAGGTCCCTGTCCTGTCTTTACCCTATATTTATTTTCTATTCTTTTCCACCCTGCTCTGTACCCAAGGAACTGATCTCAATGGGATGCATTGCCTGGATTTCCTTGCCCTCTGGCAGCTTCTGGTGGCAAATGGTAAAAGGGAAGTAGCGGAAAGAAAAAAGAAACGATCAAGGATATGGTGATAAAAGGGAAGAGAATCCAATATCCTTAGCCTACTTCATCTTATACCTCTCTTCCATGACTCCTATTCTCAACTGGACCTTGGGTATAACCATTCTGCTCCTTGTTCCTTCCGTTCTAATGGAGCAGCATTTCTTGATGGTTCTTTTAACTCTATCTATACTTGGGTAAATGATCCCTATGGGAAAGTCTCTCCAAAAGTACCATCTGGGAATATCATCTGTTGCCTGGCAAGACCTGGACTGAAACCACCAAAATAAGAAAGAGTGTGCATAGTCTTCCTGCTGAATGTCTGCACAGGGATGGTCCATGTTTCACCAGCAGAGTCCTTCCTCCATGGAAGGGGCCTGTGCTTATGACCTGTCAGCATCACACTTGTAGGAATTTGAAATTTATCTAACAAATACCCATTGAGACCTAACTAGATGCACGATAGAAACAATGATAAGATTAGTATCTGCCTCTGGAAGCTCAGTCTCTGGGGATAGTGTATGAAATAGATATCATTGGAATGTGGTATGTTGAAGGCTAGCAGAGAGGGATGTACGGAGACCAAGGGAAGCAAATGACTAATCTTCTAGAGGTATGGAGGAGTTTGGTATAAATAAATATTTTACTGAAAATGGTCTATTTGAGCTGAGACTTGAAGAATGAGTTAGAATCCACTAGACCACAAAGGGGATACTTGGTCAGGGGTAGTTGGTAAGCAGCACAGGGAGGGAAGCGTGGGGAGAAGTAACCTTGTCTGCGAGGAAACAGGAGTAGGAAGGCCTGGAAAAATGGGTCCCATTTTCTTCTGTTGGAGGAAAAGCAAATGCACCGTACAGAATGGTAGGGACAGAGGTTGTGGAGAGTGTCAGCATATGAGCTAAGAAAGGTGACAGGAGGTTGACCATAATGGATCCTATAGGTCAGGTTGAACACTGTTATTCTGTTGGCTTTGAAAATACAAGTCATAATTATGCGGTCAGGAATTCAATAATCCTATGTGTATTTTATCACACGTAAATCAGTGACAAAGATGGAAGAACCAGTTAGTAGGGGAACAGAGTGGTGTCCTGGAGTCTTGCCACTCCCCTAGTTCCCCTTCTGAGCCATGAGTCTTACTTAAATTCAAAAATGATATTTAGCTGTTGTACATCATAAGTGCTTACTGATTGTTTAGGGCCAGGCTTTTTGGTGATTTGTTGAGGCATGCATTCTGATTGGCTTGTGCCCACGTCTTATCCTTGTAATATGGTGCTTTTTCTAACATGAAATTATAGCAAGCTGTGGTTACTGAAGAGGTTCTCTTGTAATGTAACTCACATCAGAAAATATAGACCTAGATACTTTTTGCATAATAATTTTCTCAAAATATGCTCTAAGTCTCCACTTTTCCCAACACCTGGGTAACAAAACAATCTGTATAACAAACCCCTACAACATGAGTCTACCTACATAACAAACCTGAACATGTACCCCTGAACTTAAAACAAAATAAGAAAAGTCTGATTCTGTTGTCATTGATTGCAGAGTAGAAGCGTGGTAAGGAGAAGAAAACTAGTTAGAAGGTAAAAACCAAGACAGAAGACAGAGGAGGGAGGAGAGTTTGGGGGATATGGAGAATGAGTTTGGGTTTAGGGATGTTCACCTGGAGCTATTTATGGAAAACTCTGTGAGAGTAATTAGTAAACATGCGGGTCTATAGATTAAGAGATAAAGTTATGTCTTTGAATGTCATGAGAAACAAGGTAGGGAGTTAAGTTGTAAGTGTATAAGATCACTAGGAAAACTCTGTCACTCCCAAAGATGAAGAAAAATGGAACCCCTGATAAACTCTACATTTGAAGTGTGGACGAAAGTGAAATTCACAGTCAGGGAGACTGACAAGGAATGGTCATGAGAGAAGGATCCAGGAATGGGTCATCATTAGGGTGACTATTGTACTGATCTGCCTGGAAGAGTTCCAGGTTATGCTTATCATTCCAGCATCCCACTTGGTTCAACAGTTGATCTAGAAAAACAAAAACCAGTCTGAACGATAAAGTCTATGCTTTGAATTCAAGTCATTAGAAAATTTAAGGAAGAAGTGCCGAACAACACTAAATGCAGATCTGTGCACAACTTCAAGTCTACCAAACTTTGTGGAGTCTAAAAAGTAGTCTTTTCCATGAACCTCAAACATATTTTTGAGGATTTGTTTCCAATGGTTTGTAGTTACTATTCTGGATATTGATTGTCTCTTTGGATTTTTGGTGTTTTCATTGCTGTTGCCTATTTTCAGAATTTTAATTTTACTATAGTTGTTTTTAGGATGGTGATGTTTTAACTTCCACCATTGTATTTCTTTCTCACCTTCAGTCTTAACTTGAGATCCCTGAGCATTTTGGTGTCAACAGGCTAAAATACATTTATCTGGGGAGAATAACACGTTTGTCATGTCTGATATACTCTAACTCCCCATAAACAATGGCCAACCTAAGATTCTGTTCTAAATGCATGTAAGAAAACAATGCATTCCATGCCAGATTTGCAATTTGTTACATGTTAACATTTTAATCGTCTCTATTGGAATGAATAGTATATGCCCACAAATCTTAGAGAAATATTGATTTCTTGTGGGAGAGCAGTCAGACTACTAAATGCACATGCAACCCATAGGAACCCAATTTAAACTTTGGAACATTTAATTACAAAGCCTTATGTTTAATTGGTGCAAAATAACCTTCTTGAGAAAATATTTTATTAGAGAAATGCTATTGGATAGGCAAGGTACCATGATTTGACAATGTTTTCTGTAGTAAAATCCTTTGTCACAGTGTGAGTTGTCCTTATCTGATCTTCCACTGTATTTTACTTTTTCTGTCTGCAGTCAGCAGAGAAACACACAAATAATAAATAAATTGATTAATTCAAACAATCACTACTTCTCTATGTATATGTTCCCCTTCCTCAGGGGATATTTTCTGCACAGAGGAGAAACAGGCATGTTTCTAGAATACACAAGTAGCTTTCAGAAACCTAGTCCCAAATACTGCACCCGAGGTCACTACCTTCTCTAGCCTGGCCCAGTGGCCACCCAGAGGCTCAAAACTGCCAGGTCAGACACTGAGATAGGATGGTCAGTGGCCTCCCACCCTTGGGTCTGCTGTGTTTAGTAGAGTCCGATGTGGCATCCACAGACACACTCCAGCTACAGGCTTTGTGTCTTCACTGCAGGGCTATTCTAGCAGACTGGGTATAGGTTTTTCACACCTGTTCCCTTCAGGCTTGGAGGCAGAGCCTGCACCAAAGCTTGTATTACTCTTTTCCTTCTCAGAATGAAGTTTTTATTTTTTTATTTCCAAAACCTCCCAGGCAGGGCCTAACATGCCCATAAGCTTCCTCTTCCCACCTCACTTCTCTCTCTTTATTATACTGCTGGAAATCAACCCATGCCCAGATTGTACCAACTCCCTCAGGCGTGGAGCTTTACACTGTGAACCCATCATGGGAGAGACAACATCCCTACTACTAAATTAGCTGCATAAGTTTAGGAAGCGTGGTCCCAACTCATTTCCTGTTCCTCCCTCAGCTGTCAGGGCCCAGCATGGCTTGAAATCATTATACAAGGTTTTATGACAGCACATTGCTCTTTTATTCTCCTTTGTCCTTAATAGGCCTGGGACAGCATTATTCTGAACACAGTTTTCACCTCACGATTACATTTTGACATGAACAGCAGTCCTTACAGCATATCTTACCTGTACTGCTGTGTAACTTCACTGATAATCACACAAACGCAGTGAAATTGGTCAGGAGACAGAACCACCTGAGATGCCGTGTGAAAACCCTGAGACGTGATCACAGCTACAATCAGGAAAATTACTTCCTTAGGAACAGACATCATTCAGTCAGGTAAACCATTCCATAGCATGTGAACTTTACCTAAGAATTCATTTACGTGAGTAACTATTTCATTCTGGATACATTTCCCGGTTTATAGTGTAATGCATAAAAAATTGTTAGATTGCTTTCTCAAATCTGTTCCCCAAACATGTAAATTCCATGAAACTGGAAGCCTGCTCCACAGCTGATTTATTTAGAAGATGCAGAATTGATTCTACATATCACAATTGAAAACAGAAAGACAGGAGACATGAAGAGGAAAGGTAGGTAGGCAGGAAAAGAGGGAATAAGGGAGGAAAAAGAGGGAGGGAGAGAGGGAAGGAGGAAGAAATTCCAATCAGATAAAGGAAAGACCCAAGCAGTGGCATTTGTGTTTCTTTGAAAACTAAGGGGCCACTTCTCTACAAAAAGTTTCTGTGACTGCAGGCAACAAAACTTGATGTGTCAGATTTAAGCAAAAGAGTAACTTGTTGGAAGAAATTACTTATAAGGAATCAAAGGAAAAGTCGGAGTACCTTGTCTGAAAAGAGGCATCAAGGCAGCACTGGGACAGCTGGCAACATTCCTTGCAAAGTCTCTTGTTTTGTTGTTGTTGTTGTTTGTTTGTTTGTTTGTTTGAGACAGAGTCTCGCTCTGTGGCTTAGGCTGGAGTGCAGTGGCGCGATCTCGACTCACTGCAACCTTTGCCTCCCAGGTTCAAGCGATTCTCTTGCCTCAGTCTCCCGGGTAGCTGGGGTTACAGGCACGTGCCACCACACCTGGCTAGTTTTTTGCATTTTTAGTAGAGGTGGGGTTTCTCCGTGTTAGCCAGGATGGTCTCAGTCTCCTGACATTGTGGTCCGCCCGCCTCAGCCTCCCAAAGTGCTGTGATTACAGGCGTGAGCCACGCGTCTGGCCCTTGCACAGCCTCTTAATGGTACTTGTCTCAAGATAAATAAATTTTAACCATTAAAAATCCTTGTAGCACTCTTCTTAAAAATACAATTGTAAGGAGATAGTATAAATTTGCATGAGCTTAGGTTTTCTGCCTGCCCCTTGGGCCACAGGATGTAGATGTTCAGTGCCCTCAGGGGTTCTTCAAAGTGAGGTTGGAAAAAGAATCCCGGACAAAGCAAAATCAGCTGTTCTCCACAGTTAGACAGGTATCATGCTTCAGACTTTACACTGCAGTATCCCATGCAATTATCTAGTCAGATGCATCCACCAGCCTTACCAAGTAGGTAATAGTAGCTCCATATCACTGCCAAGGGGGAGAAAGGGACTGGGGTGATTGTGCACTGACTTACACAAATGTCAACAGCTAGTGAGTGACAGAGCCCTAACTAGATCTCGATGAGCCTGAGACTTCCTGTGGCCCAATTTGACAAGAAAATAGAACTCAATGGTCTATCTCTTCAGGGCTCACAGTGCACTGGCATGTATAGTGATACCAGTTGTTAAAATACTGAAATACTTCCCAATCAGTTGGTAAATAGCTACAGGTTCTCTGGATGCCACATGATCACCCCTGTGGCTACTCTGGCCCTTTCTCTAGGTCCTCAGACCTTCCCGCTATTCAAAGACTAAAGAGTTAACACATGGCACATCAGTGAACAGCTAGGATTCTTTCTGCTCTTGTATTATGCCTGACATTCTTTCTGATTAGTTGCTCTCAGTTTCACACCAGTTAAATACTTTGCATTTCCCTACTGTTTCTATTTAAGTCTCAGGGAAGACGAGGGTAGGACTTTAAATAATTGCTTCCACTTTTGATTCCAAAATTATCTGTGCAATATTTAAAATAAAAATAGCTAGATCATTACTTTCACTATGGTCTTCAAGAAAAAACTAATCAAAGTAAATTATCTCTTGGCCCATAGAGTCTGTACTTCACTGAATTTTCCATTTTGGTGCCCTTTCTTTCTTACTTAGCATTTTTCCTAATTTATTAGAAACATTAATCTAATGGGAATGTGTGTTTATGCTGTAGTAAAAAAAAAAAAGTAAAAGAAAAAGTGTGATGTATAGAGAGGTAGAATTATCATTTATTCATTAGCTGGGTTCCAGGAGGGTCTGTAAGAGCCACTCCAAAATAAGACCATAAATCACAGACAAACTTTTCCCAGAGGACTCTAATGATACTGTACTTTGTTTTTTCCCAAACGTGATGGTGCTTACTTCGTATTTGGGCTTACTTTTCCACGTTATAATACATTCATTTAAATGCAGATTTTGTTATTCTGCTTAACATCATCAGTCTATCAGACAAACACCTGTGGGGAAATAGAAATTAACCCATCTCTGTACACTGGTGAGAAGCACTGGGCTTCCCACAATTATCAATTTGCCCTTAGGGTCACCTTTTTATCATTCATACATTAAGAATCCCCTTCAGAATTGCATTATCATGCCTTGCCATCCAAAGTGCTGTGACTCTCATTAATAGGACAACTTTGGCTACACCACAGCATGGGAAACTCATCCATAATACCCAGGAAAAAAAATGCTATGCTGAGGAAAAGGGCCACTTATAGATGTGCTCATAACAGTGTGATACATGACAATGTGTCCCATTGCTTTATCTGAAAGATGCTGGTATGGCTCTTCCCAACACAAGAACATTCAGGCTGCAAACACAAGACGGTACTCAATGAGTGCCCCATTAGAAGGCATCTGACTGATCATTCATGAAGGGCACAGAGGGATAGAAACCCACCCCTTCTGCAAGGTGAATCAAGACCACAAACCAAATCCACAGACAAGAGCTTACTATAATGTCACAATCAATGGCTCAGAAAATCAGACCTAACATTAATAAGTGTCAGCTTTGGTTCATCTCCTACAGGCAGTATTTCAGTGCATATTCAGAGCAAATTGAGAAGTAAGAGTGGCATTTTTTTTCCATTTAACAGATGATGTTCAAAGATTACCTTACACACAGCTGTTGTCCAGGCCGTCTGCCTCCTTTAAAGTACACCCCACTACATTAGTTCAAAAGCAAGAAGTGTAGTGTCTGAACAACATTCCATAGCTTGACTGCATGCAAATGAAAGCACTGGTCTCATAAGTAGTATGTCTGTGTATGAGGTTGTGTAAATCCTGGAATTTGGGATATTAAGTGTTTAGTACTGGTTTGATATAATCTTTTCTGAGCTTCCAAACGAGGTTAGGTATCCTTACTGGCCAAAGTTGTAGTATCCCACAGTGTTCTGCCCTACACTCAAAAACTATTTAAATTATTGGCCTGGAAACTACCTTTCTGAATAGATTGAGGGCCCCATGAGATCTACTGTCATAAGCTTTCTTCACCACAGTGCCCACAATTTGCCTAGTGCATGATATTATATAGATATATGTTGATTGAGTAGTCAATCCTCAAGTCAGTCCATAGCAGAGAGAAACCGACTTCAGATATACATGCCTTACCAAGTGGAGGTAAAACTCTTACATCTTCTTGAAATCAGTGGATTTGCACCCTACTTTCTACTACCAAAGTTCCTTCTCTCAGAAGATTCTACTCACCAGATTTTCCCGAGATCTCCAAGCTAATGATTCAGTCCATGCGGGTCTGACCTTTCAGTATTCATTTTGGTCATGCCTCTAAAATGCATCTCTCCCTCACCCTCTGCTAAAGTTCATAAGCTTATTTCTATGGGGAAATATTTACATAGCTTATAAATTTAAATCTTCCCTTTGCTTCTGTTTCACTTATATCATTTTGAAAATCAATTAGGAGATACAAAATCTAGACATACCCTGATTCACTTCTGGGCTTTCTTCTAGTCAAAATGGATAAGCCACAAAATGAAACTGTTATTTCCATTGAGACAAGAAGCACCGTTTTAACTCCAGAAATACCTTATAATCACTTAGTCATATACTCTTCACAACATATCAGACAAATCAAATTGGAAGGCAAAAGAATGCCAATCCAGAAACAGAATAACATTTTAAATGAGTCGACTATCTAAAATATGTACATTTCACATACTAAGACCTAGAATTGTCTGATTCAGAGGATCTACAAAGAAATCCTAGGGAAAAGTAGTTTCTCCACAGACAGTTATATGATAAATGAAATTCATAAAGTTTTATGTTTTAGAAAATAATTTTAAAATTACCTTGTTAAATTCCATACTAGTGTGATTTAAGGCAGGACTGATAATTATTACAATTAATATATGAGGAAACTGAGGCACAAAGAAATCTGTAACTCTTCGAAAGTCACTCACTTAAAAAGTAGGTGATAGGAGACTCCAGTTTATATTTCCTGACTTCGGTTCTAGTGTTCTTGCCAAAATATAGAAATATAATCACCTTTTCTTAGAATTTTTCATTGAAATATCAGAAAAATGCAATTAATATTTAATTAATAAAATTTCAATTGCTCTTTATTTAGGTGCTTAGCACTGGAAGGTATGAGAAGAAGGAAAGAAAGTACTTTGTCCCTGCAATAAAGCCTTTTACAATTTATCTGAGGGAAAACACAAACACCAAGAAAACCTGGGAAGTTGTGCTGCTAAACTGATTTTTTTCTTGAGTCTAAAATTATCAGAGCAAGTGAAGGATACTGCTGACCTGAATAGGTTCACACAAGCCTACCATTCACACATCAGTGTGTGTTAGTACATAAGGAACAGGACTCCAGAACCTGGCAAGCTCACTCTAGAGACTTTTAGATTGCTAATAAAATTAAAAAAAAAAAACAAAAAAAACCCTAATTTTTTTAGAGAAAGCAATCAGAGCCATGTCAACTCCTGCCAAGATATTTTTTGACATATGCTTATCTCACCCATAGCATTCAAATGAACCCTCTCTCTGCTGCCTATCACTTAAGACACTGTATCTCTATGGATTTCATTCATCCCCATCTTGATTCAGTCCTTCAGCAATCATTCATTGAGCAACTCCTGTGTTACGTGCCAGGCAGTGTTTGGGGTGTCATGAATACAGCAGTGAACAGAAGAGACACAATCCTTACCCTCATTAAGCTAACACTTTGATTGGGAGAGACAGACAATGCACAAATAAATAATGAAATATGCAGGATAAAAATATTAATAATATCAGCTATGGAGTAACATAAAGCAGGACATAGAACCAAAACGTCCCATTTTTGGTGGTTAGAGAATTGATAGTTACTAAAATGTGGTCAACCAACACTTGATGCATGGTCAACGTTTAAGCACAGATCTGAGAGAGGAAAGAGAGAAAGACATGGTACTTTCTGGGAAAATAATATTTTAGAGAGAATACCCTAGCCACTGAGAAGGGCTGAGGCAAGAGGCTCCCCGGTATATTGGCAGATGAGTAAGCCAGATAACACTTGGGAATGGAATGAAGGGGCCAGGAGATTGTAAAATAAGAGACCAGAAAGCCCATGGGGAAGGGGGGCTGGCAGGTCACGGAGGGCCTGTGGCACCTTGAAAGTACGTTGACTTTTGACCTGAGTGTAACAGGGAGCCCTTGGCAGGTTTCAGACAGGTGAGTGAGGTGACCTAACTTCTATGTTAACAGGTTTGCTCTTGTTGTGGTGCTGAAAATATCCTAAAGGAGGACAAAGGCAGAAGCACTGGGGCCATAGTAGGAGATGAATGCACAGTGTGGACAATAGATGGCAGCTCTATCTCTGGTCCACTTCTTTCTTACTTGGCTGTGCTTAGATTTCCACCCATTCCCATGTGTTCCTTCTCACATCACCAATGTCCTGATCTCTTCCAAATCTGCCTCCAACTTGGATCCCTCTCACCAGCTCCATATAGTTTGCAACAACAGCCTACATCCAAGCCCCTCTATCTGGAGGTAGAGATATCCCGGACACAATATGTTCAAATTAAATTTATTAATTTTCCCTCTTAGCAAAGTTCAGAATATTATTTTTCCTATCTTATTTAATGATATTATACCCCCTATTGTCTACCTATAAATATAAATCATACTCCATCCTTACCTCTCATTAAATTACCATCTACCATTTCTAGACCTTTAAACTTGCTACCATTTTACTATGCTTATTGTTGATACCCGAGTTTAGGACACTCTCATGTTTTTCCAGAGGTTCATACATAACATCATTTTTCAACTGGTAAGATCATTTTTCATAGGTAAGATGAGTCCCCTTAGACACATAGAACCAAAAATTCAGTACAGGCCAACTGTAAATCCAGTGATTCCTACCCAAAGCAGCATAGTCACTGTTTAGAACAGATACAAGCTTGTTGTACTGCTTCCTCCTTATTGCCAAAGGACAAAAATTCTAAAGACCCACTGAAAGGATTTTAGCAGATCAGATGCAAGTTAGAAAGATCTAGCTGCTATTTGTAAGAACAATGCACTGCAGCGGAAGCAAGGATAGCAATTGAAACTGCTGAAATAATTCAACCTACAAAAAGCTAGTATTAAATGTAGTCATGGAAGTTAACATGGAGAGAAATGGATGGATCCCATGGATATTAAAGAGACAGGTTTGGGTGGACTTGCCAAGTGTATGCAGTGGGGACACTGAGGAAGAAAGTAGCTTAGAGGCTAATTCTGGTTTTTACATTTATGTGATTAATATGGTTTGGCTGAATTTCTGGCTTAATGCAACACTTAATGGACCCAGTAATCATTAAATGTTCCCTAGGAAGAAACTAAGAGGCTAATTGTAAGATTTCAGGGTAATGGTCATTCTAAGCATCAAATAGAGACTTTAGGACTTACCTAGGGGCTCAGAGATGAACTACTACATCCCTATCCTCCTCCAAGTTCTAGCAAATGCCTCTCCTTTTTCAATATGTCCTCACTGCTCTGATGGCTGCCTTATTTTCTTGTCCTTCTCAAGCAGCTACAGTCTGGATTGACACTTTAGCCCTTATTCATATATAGTTTTCAAGGTCATTTGTCTCATCTTTATACGCACAATGAAGGCTACTTGAAATCAGAGAGTTTTGTACAAGATATTTTCTATCCTTCATTCTATTTAACCTTCACAAGAACTCTTTGTTAGATTATCACAACTTTCAAGCGAGGCTTAGCCTGTACACCATGGACTGAGAATTTACCTGCAGGTTTTTCACACCTCAAAGTCTGCAGTTTGCCCTGTATATAATCATAAAAGTAAAATAAATGTAACTAAACTATTATGGGTGATTTATAACTTATACCTAACCAATAAATATTTTGAAGATAGATCATTCAATTCATATATGCATCTTTTATAACTTCCCAGAATGTAAGAAACAGTGGCAACAGAGGCCTTTTATATTGTCCTATTTTCTGCTTAGAGACCATTTGAGACCATTTGAAAAAACACTTATATTTAAGAAAATGAAGCTTCTAAATGTTAGAAATTTAATTTCTAAAAGAAATTAAATCATATTCTTTCTAAAAATCATCTGTGTAATGGTAAGCCCTAAATAGCAAGGCAAGGTCAAGAACATGTGAAGAAATGAAGGAGCAGATTGCTAATTATCATTTTTATTATCTTCTAGGAAAGAAAGAAAGGTTTGTCTGTAATTGCTTTGGTAGGCAGTCATAGTAAATGAACCTGCAAATGCAATATTCCTTCTCCAAAATTGTTAGTTGTCTCAATTTCCCCTTTGAAAGTACCAGCCAAGTCTCTTTTTTAACTGTTTGAAAAAACAAAATCAAACTGAGTTACAACTCAGATTGTAGGGAATACATGTTGGCTCTTTGCCTCAAGTGGTATGGAGTTTGCCTAAAAAAGAGAATTCTTTTTCCAGCTGAATTCAGTACTCCTCACTTGTCACTAGGCCAGACTCTTCTTCTCAAGGCATCTTTGTGTTTCCACTGAGAACCACCAGTGTCTAATGGCATTTCCTTTTCAAATGGGCTTTGGTTCCTGCTACTCAACATGTTTCCACCTTTCTTGGTCAATGCTTTCATCATGCATTCTTGTTGACGCCCTGGAGTCTCATCTGGAGTCTACAAGCTTCCCAAACTAAGCTATGGGCCATGAAATGAGTGACCTACATTTACTGCATAATACATTGTGTACCTTAATGGCTTACGGGATTTTACCAAAAAAAATTCTGTAAGATTTTGCTCACACTTTCTCAAGAACCCCCACAGTGCCATATGAATACCTGGGTTGAGGCAACATTGAGTGACAGGCAACAAGGCAATTCTCTAAACCACTCCTCTTCATCGACAACTAAAGCTTACTTCTGAGCCAACGGTTGGGAGTGACTCTCTCTTCCATCAGAATGTATTTTCTCCTAGTAATCTCACGCCCTTTTCTTCTCAGCCATTTATGAATCCCATAGGTCGCCTCCCAGCTGTAATGAACTCACTAAATTTCAAAGGTGAAAAGCAATTTTAAATTCATGGAATTCATCTACCCACCAATGGTAAACCCCTTTACAACATCCCTACCAAGAAGTCACATTTGATTTCTGATGAAGACATGCAGTGATGTTTAAAAGACAGAATTTTTCATTTTGAGCTCAAGGTGCCTCTTCTAACTTTTGCATACTTCTCCTTCCTGCAAGTTCATATAAAAGGTGCTGTGGAAGTGGCTTTTTTCTATCTTTTTATCTCAATTCTAATTAGTGATGCACAACTCAAATTATGTCTCAAAAAAAAATCAACGCAAAGTGAGAAAAAAATCACCCGTGTTTATTTCCCCTTAATGATGGATTTTTTTCACAGCAAACAATCAATGAAATGAAAAGATAAGCTATAAATTAAGAGAATATATATGCAAACCATATATCTGATAAAGGATTAATATCTAATACATTTTAAAAACTCACACAAGTCATTAGAAAAAAAACCAAATAACTCAATTAAAAAATGAGCAAAGAACCTGAACAGACATTTTTTTCCAAAGAATACATACAAGTGATCAACAGATATAGGAAAAGATGTGCAACATCACTAGTCAGCAGAGATATGCAAATCAAAACCACAGTATCATCTCAAAACTGTTAGGATGGCTATCATGAAAAAGACAAGAGGCAACAAGTGTTGGTGAGAATGTGAAGAAAAAGGAGCCCTTGTCCATTGTTGGTGGGGAGAACTGGTATAGCCATTATGAAAAGCAGTATGAGTGCTCCTAAAAATTGAAAATAGAACTACCATGTGGTCCAGCAATCTCACTTCTGGGTATATATCCAAAGAAAATGCAATCACCATCTGGAAGAAATTGCTGCACCCACATGTTCACTGTAACATTATTCACAATAACCAAGATATGGAAATGATCCAACTGTCCACTGATGGATGAATGAGTCATGAAAGTGTGGTTCTATTTTATACACACACGTGCGTGCATGTGTGTACACACACACACACATATACACACACAGACACATTAAAATACTATTCAGCTTTTAAAAAGAAGAAAATCCTGCCATTTGTAACAATATGGATGACCTTGGAGGACATTATGCTGAGTGAAATAAGCCAAACACAGAAAGACAAATACTTTATGATCTTACTTATACATGAAATCTAAAAAAAGCTGAAGAGAAGTAGAGAGTAGAATGGTGATTATTCTGGGCTGGAGGGCTGCAGGGGAATAATAAAATTTTCAAAAACTCATTCTGTATAAGTGCGCACCACACATGAAAATGTTAATCATGGTGAAATACTATTCTCTTATAAAGACTGTTATTTTGATTTTTGTTTGCTAATTTGAGTATTTTGCCTATTATGGATTAAAAAGAAAAGTTCAAGTATTTTAAGATGGTATGCAAGATTTGATGAGAAGGATGAAGAGAGCCAACTTGCATTTCATGTTAATTATTTGCCCCACACAAAACTCAGTTTTTTGAATAGGATATACACTCAACAGAATTAAGAAAAACCTGACGCTTTTACCCAGAGTGACTGGCAGTCAGTCCAAATCTGGTAGCTAGTCCTGTAATTGAGAGAGACAGCAACTTTTAATTAAAGACTGATGGGAAAAAAATCAAAGTTAATTCAGCAGAATATTTCACAAATTTAGATATTAAATATGAAAATCAATGTATTCCATTTGGTATGAGATTTGGAACCATGTGTTAAAAACGCTTTTTAGAAGAGTCAAATCCTTGGAGTCTCTAATTCTACTTCTGGGAATATATTCTAAGAATGTAATCTAAAATAAAGAAACTGATTAGATAGAAAATATTCAGGGCAATGTATGCTTAATGAAGAAAATCTGGAATTAATCTAGATATTCAACAATGGGAGGAAAAGTTTAGTAAACTTTGATATTTGGTGTTTGATATTTAAGGTAAACATCTGCAAAAAGGCTGTTTACAATGAGGAATGTTAGCAGAGAAATATGTAAAGAGAATAAAACGGGATAAAACATAGATAATATATTCTCAAATAAGTTAAATAAATACTTATAAAGATATTAAAGGCTGAAAGAAAATAAACAATTGTGTCAATAGAGAGTTCTGGGAACAAAGGCAGTAGTTTTGTAATTCTTTTATCTCTTTTTTAATGAATGGAAGTAATTTTTAAATGGGAAAAGAGGGATACTGTACCTAAAGGAAAGCTGACTCCCCCAGAAATAGAATATCATCTCACATGCAAAGTAGCTGTGCAGATTACAGTGGTGTTATTACTAGGCTTATGAAATATGAATGCTGACCTTGTCTCCTTGCCTTGTACTGACAGTGAGAGGTGTTTACTGGAGGCCAATTACTTTTTCTCTCACCCTTAATTCTTCTCCAAATTTTATCGCTAACAACCATGCTACAAACCTAAAATTGTTTGAATGTATCAGTCTCCTTAACATTTTCTTCTTTTCTTTCAGAGTAATTCTGAATATCTTACATCAATTGCATGTATAACGCTAATGCCAACATTTTGTGCAGGAGGGCATCTTGTCAGAGAGACCATATCTGAGTTCATATTCTAAGCAGTTATCAGCTTCTTTATGAATGTCAATAAATGTAAATTCTAATAAAAAGAAAAATAAAATCTTATTAATTGTTCTCTGGAGCCTTCAGAATAGTCCTACATTCTTTAGGCAAGAACTCACTGAGAATGTTTTCAGTCTCACATTCTGCCAAAGAGAAAGTGGCAGGACAATAGCATTTTGCATCTTTGTGTGTGTGTGTGTGTGTGTGTGTGTGTGTGTGTGCACTCTAAAACATTGGAACATACAAAAGTAGACACAGCCAGAGAGAGATGGGCATATATGGATTTACCAGGAATTTGATGAGGCTTACTCTTTGGGCTCCCACCTTCTTAGGGCTTCTGCTAAGACCTTTTAACTGTAATTTTGTAAAGATTTGTAATTTTGTAAAGAAGACCCTTTAAGTTGTGGAAGAAGGATATTCCACAAAGTCTATATTGTCTGCTAGGTGTGCCCAACTTTCCCAGATTACTCTGGGAAAACAGTACTAGGTGGAAACACAAAAATCTATTACATCTGATTCCGAGATGTGAGACCTAGTTGGGTAAACGGAAGGGAGAGAAGAGCAAAAGAGAAATGCATGGGAAAGGGATATGGGACAAAACAAAAATCAATTAGGAAAAAGCTGTTTGCTGAACTGTAAGATCTGAGATTAAAATCAAGTCTTAGTCTTTTCCCAATGAAAAATCCTAGAGTGTATAACTTATTATAACGCTAGAAGGGTCAACTTTAAAACCATAAGAGGGATAGCCTTGGGACTACAATTGTTCAAAGCTATGATTAAGAAAGAGCAGGGATCGGCCTGGCCCAGTGGCCCACGCCTGTAATCCCAGCACTTTGGGAGGCCGAGACGGGCAGATCACGAGGTCAGGAGTTTGAAACCAGCCTGGCATGATGAAACCCCATCTCTACTAAAAATACAAAAATTGGCTGGGAGTGGTGGCATGCACCTGTAATCTCAGCTACTCGGGAGGCTGAGGCAGGAGAATTGCTTGAACCTGGGAGGTGGAGGTTGCGGTGAGTGGCGATCGTGCCACTGCACTGTAGCCTGGGTGACAGAGCAAGACTCTGTCTCAAAAAAAAAAAAAAAGAAAAAAGAAAGAGTAGGATCAGCCTATCACGGTGTCTGATATGCATATAATAGCCAAGTTCTTAGCTGCCAAGGTCTCATATGCATATATTATTTTCAATCACGCAAAAAAAACTGCTCATACAATTTCTGTCTCAGAAAATGGTGGAGGCAACCTGCAGTTTGAGTTTAGTAGCAAGTCACCACATACACATTGATTATTAACAAAGGGTCTTAGCAAACTAGTTCAATTCTTTCACTTACAGATGAAAAATGGGCTTTAGAAGGGAGAATGAGAATGCCTGGGGGTGACGGATTTAGTGGCAAAGCAGGCATATTAATTTTTTTCTTGTAATACATCTTTGCATATTAGATGATACATTTATTAAAAATCATGTTTTCTGATATATTATGGAAAAATAAGTTTTTTAATGTTAATGTCGAATTCTCACACAAATCCATACACACACACACACTCACACACACACACATTCGCACTTACACATACACACACAACCTCATAAGCTATAGTGGAAGGAATTTACATATTATCACACGTCCTATTATTTCAAAATCTCATAATAAAAATTTTGCAAAAGGAGATCGTATTTGAGTTTTCTTACCTATGTGTGTGTTAGCTTTTATTTTTACTAATTGAAACCTTTCCGGAGGAGAGGTAGAAGTCAACAGAAGATAAAAAACTAATTATCTTCTCTGTTTAGAAATACTGAACTTCAGTAATGGGATTGCTGGGTCAAATGATATTTCTGGTTCTAGATCCTTGAGGAACGCCACACTGTCTTCCACAATGGTTGAACTAATTTACATTCCCTCCAACAGTGTAAAACCGTTCCTATTTCTCTGCAACTTTGCCAGCATGTGTTGTTCCTTGAGTTTTTAATAATCGCCATTCTGACTGGTGTGAGATGGTATCTCATTGTAGTTTTGATTTGCATTTCTCTAATAATCAGTGACATTGAACTTTTTGTCATACGTTTGTTGGCTTCATGAGTGTCTTCTTTTGAGAAGTGTTTGTTCATGTCTTTTGCCCACTTTTTAATGGGGCTGTTTTTTGTTGTAAGTTTAAGTTCCTTGTAGATTCTGATTATTAGATGTTTGTCAGATGAATAGATTGCAGAAATGTTCTCCCACTCTGTAGGTTGCCTGTTTCCTCTGATGATGGTTTCTTTTGCTGTGCAGAAGCTATTTAATGTAATTAGATCCCATTTGTCAATTTTTGCTTTTGCTGCAATTGCTTTTGGCATTTTCATCGTGAAATCTTTGCCCATCCCTATGTCTTGAATGGTATTTCCTAGATTTTCTTCTAGGTATATACTCAGAGGAATATAAATTATTCTGTTACAAAGATACATGGACATGTATGTTCATTGCAGCACTATTCACAATAGCAAAGACACAGAATTAACCCAAATGCCCATCAATGATAGACTGGATAAAGAAAATGTGGTACATATACACCATGGAATACTATGTAGCCATAAAAAAGGAACAAATCTTGTCCTTTACAGGGATATGGATGGAGCTGAAAGCCATTATCCTCAGCAAACTAACACAGAAACAGAAAACCAAACATCGCATGTCCTCACTTATAAGTAGGAGCTGAACAATGAGAACACATAGACACAGGGAGAGGAACAACACAAACTGGGGCCTGTTAGGGGGTTAGGTCAGGGTAGGGAGAGCATTAGGAAAAATAGCTAATGTATCCTGGGCTTAACACCTAAGTGATGGGTTGATAGGTGCAGCAAACCACCACGGCACACATTTACCTATGTAACAAACCTGCACATCCTAGACATGTACCTCAGAACTTAAAATAAAAATTTAAATTAAAAAAAAAAAACCTGAACATCAAGTGTTTGATCTTCTCCCCACACAGGCACCTGGACTGCGCTTGTTCCAGAGAGCACTGAAGTCACAGCAACCCAATGCCCCAGCAGGGATATCCAACTAATCCATCCATGCTCATTAGTAAGAAAGAAGTTACTATTGTTTAAAACCGAATACAAAGCTCAATTTAGTTTTACATGGATTCTTGGATTAAATTTACATGGACCCTGGGCCAACTGTGTCTGTAAAATAGTGAAGTGGACCTTGGTGCCTAACATTAGAGAGATCACTGACCTTTGTGATAAATTGCTGAGGACACTTTTCTCAAACAAATGTTCTGCAAATATTCACAAACATTTGCATGTAATTTTATAGCTTTATTGGACTAAGTCAAAAGACCAAGGTTTGCTATTCGTCTCTGCCCAGTTTGATGCAATGTGAACTTATACATTCAACTTTCCTTTCTGAGCTTCAGTTTCTCTACTTGCAAACTCTGTTATGACTGGGTTTCATAATACCTAAGACTACTTTTAGCTCCAAGATGCCGTCAGTTTGTGTTAGGTTTCTATGCAATCTCTTTTGAATAAGTAAATTTATATAACCACTTTGAGCCTAGGGGGAAATTTAAGCTTAACGTGTCTCAGAGGTTCACGGTGACATTAGAAATTATGTTGATGATCTAAAAAAATCACCACAGAGTGTTACTTAATTTTCATTTAAATGAAAGAAATAATTATCCTGACAAGATGGGATATTTCTGAGATAGTTAACTTAGTTCACTTTGGTTCTGCATGAGACTGAAACCATTTAGTAGAAAAATAAATTAACGTTTGCCAAGAAATTAAGATAAAATGTGAGAATCACCATGTAACGCTATTTGTCATTCTGGAAAGAATGGCTGATCCATGTCAATCTTCAAGCTCAGCTCCATGAGCAATTGGAAATTGTCAAGAGTTTTAGAAGTGATGGACAAATAGAGTTTGATGTGGGTAAACGCCAATTGATTCAAAGAGTGAAAGGACAACTGACTGTGACAGATAGATTCACTGTCCATGAAGATCAAATTATTGAAATACAGTGTTCAAGGAATTCTAGAGAGGCTAGATTTTGCTGTTGTAACAAGAGATTAATCTTAGGGCAATTAGAGTAAAGTTGAAGAAAATACTTATGAATGATTCTAGTTCTTCCTGTTACTCCAAAGATTTTAAATTCCCTTTATTTTTCTAACCCAAGAAAGAGCACAGATAGGCATATGACAACATTTAAGGAAAAGAAGAAGGGTCTCATGAGTTTGCAGACATTTGTCCACTTATTTACATGCCAGAGGGCAGATAAGCAAAAGCTGATTCAGGGTCTTGCCTGGAGTTGATCACTGACCAACCACATTAAATGGCAGTAAAGATCAATATCACTGAGCTGCTCAGTGGTTTATATGCAGCCTGAAATAAATTTACATAGACTAATTGGTAGGAAATTAGACACTAGTTAAATAGCAGAGATTATGAAGGGAAAAAATGTATCCTTAGATACTTCAGATTAGATACTTAAATTTCTGCAAAGTTAAGATGGCTAAAAAAGGTCTGCAATATACTTACTTTTATTCTCTCATTCAACAAGTATTTTTTGAGGACCTATTATGTCTCAGGCACTGTTTTAAGTGCTCAAAATACACTAGTGGTAAAAAGACCAAATTTATGCCCTTGTGGCATTTACATTCTAGGGGAGAAAACCAACAATAAGCAATATCCATGCTAAATAAACACATTATCTAGAGTGTTAGAAAGTGATGCATCTTTATTTTATATATATATATATATACACACATATTTTATGGGAACAGCATAGGCAGAATCAGGAGCACAAAGTAAGATGGCAGGCAGTTTACTCCGTTAGATAGTTCAGAGTAGGGATTACTGAGAGTGTAAAACATGGACAAAGACTTGAAAAGGATGAGGTAGTTATTAAAGCTGATATCTGGGGATAGGGCAACTCGACCAGTGCAAAATTCTACAGCCAACATCCTACAGCTGGAATGTGATGGTATGATGGGTGTAGAGAAAGACAGAGGAGCTCAGAAGAAGACCACTGTAAATGTTTCAACTGTTTCTGAGTCAGGTGGTGAGGTGACTTTTGAGAAGGGGAATGACATAACGGAACACATTTTGGTCACGCTGCCATATTGGCTGCCATATTGAAAATAGACCCTAGATGAACTGAGTTTGAAGTAGGCAATCCCATTAAATATTTAGCTTTTTATTATTTATTTTAAATAATCCAGACAAGAAATGATAATGGTTTGGATCAGTGTGTTAATAGTAGCAATAATGAGAAAGATGCAGATTCTTGAGATGAGAGAGGCAGCCGGTGAAGCAGGTTTTGAGGGAAGAATAGGAATCAAGTACTGGAAATATTGTCTTAAATATCTGTTAGACAGCCAAATAGGGATATAAGGTAGACATTTGCAAACACAAGTCTAGAGTTTGGAAAGCAGGTCTCAGCTGCAGCTATAATTTTTAATGTTGTTGAAATGTAGGTGATACTTAGAGTTATGAACATGGGATAAATTCACCAAAGTCATGAGGAGAAAGCAAGAGACAAGAGCATCAAAAAAGAGACGCTCCTGTGTTAAGAGCTTGGAGAGAAATAAGAAAGGGTGTTCAGTGAGGTAGGAGAAAGATTGAGTATATATGACACTACGAGCCATTTGAAGAAAGTTTACCCAATAGAAGGGCAAGATGGTCTTGCTGATAAATCACCCAAGACTGGGAATTGGTCATAGATTGAGCAGTATGGGATCAGGATGACTTCTGTATGAGCATGAGAGGGGAAAAGCAATCTGAAAAACTTAGGAGAACAGAAGTAGAGGAACTGGCTGCCAGAAGCAGAGGAACTGCCAACATGAGTGTAGATACATCTTAAAAGGGTTTTGCAGCAACAGGAGCAAAGAAGCAGGGTGGCCGCTGGTGTGGGAGTTTGGGTCAAATGACAGTTTTCTTAAGGATTAACAATACATTAACATAGAGATGGCAATGATCTAATTGAAATAATTTTGAAATCAAATAGACTGGCAGTAAAATCTGGTTCTGGCACTTAACAGTTTTATGACCTCAGAGAAATCATTCATCTTCTCTGTGCCTCGGCTTCCCTGTCTTTCCAGCTATGAGGTTGAAAATGACTTTCAGTAGCAATTTCCAGGAAAACAGCACTGGACTGTGGAAAGATGCACAGAAAGGGTTTATATCGTAGGATCTTGCTTAGTAGCTGTATAATGTTAATCCAAAAACTTTTTCTTAAGTCCTAGCATCTTCATCTTGAAATGAGATAACAATACTTGTTTCAATAGATTTTGATAAGAATACAATAAAGTTGTGCAAATGAATTGCGTGGCATATTGTCTGGCATACATCAAGTGTGCAACAAATGTCATTTGCTCCGTTTGTTCTACCATGTCTCAAAGATCCAGATTCTCTAAATGGATGCCTTCTGCACAATCAACAACAGGCATGCTCTTTGATGAATGAATCCAGGCTCCAGCCCCTGTTTGTGACAATACCTTAGCTTGAGGGTGTACTATGACCATTTATTTGGCTTAGGTTATTGCTTCCCTCCTAACAGTGACTTTGCTGCCTCAGCCTTTGCCTACCCACCATGACCCAGGCTCTGATTTTCTTGAGCTCCAGACACAGAGACTGCCCTATTGAAACTGCTGCTGATGCAATACCAGCCATAGGGAAGGTTATTCCAGAAAACTGCCTACAGAAACTTCAGATGAACCTAAACAAAGATTGCTAACTGTTCCCTGGTATAGATTTTTAGGTGAATTTTCCTTCTCCATATATCTCTAAGAACATGTTAATACACTATGTGGGGATATGTTAAAAAATACAGGAACTGAATAGTATTATTAGAGCACCCATTTCCGAATCAACTGGCTCTGCATTCACATCCAATTTTAATCACACTAGTTGGGTAAATTTAGGCAAGCTAATGAGCTTTTCTAAACCTCCATTATCTCATCTGTATATGTGGTTTACAATACTAGTCTCATATGGGCTGTGTGAGTGTACTGAGATAATTAAACAAAAGCTCCTAGCAGAGCACCTGGTATGCATAAATAGCAGTCATCTTTATTATTGATTAGGCCTATCTATATATTAGGTAACTGGACACAAAAGTGATCCCAACTGAAATTTCATTTTTAAAAATTCACAATTCAAGGCAAGAGTAATGTGATAGAAGGTTTAATCCAAACTTTTTTTTCTAAATATTTGAGACCCTATGGTATGAAGATCTTCATGAAAAAATAAGAAAATAAATACAGAATATGGTATTAAATCATTAATTCCTGAGGTTTTATGTAACTCTCCATTCAAGACCCAGCTGGTCATGCCATCCCTGGAGATGGCTTCACAGCCCCCAGAGTTGGAGTGAATAACCCCACCCTCAGAGGCAGCTTCCCCTTTGAGGGCCAAGTCCACTTGAGGCCACAAAAGTCATCTCTCCTTCCATGGAACACTGTTGTTGGAAAGAAATCCCTCAATGGAGGCTGTAGTTATTCAGACTAAAGTTGGAGCTACCATTTTGTACTTAGCATACTTTGCAATTAAAAAAAATAATAATTTTATGAGAGCTGTGTGATAAAAACAAAACAAGGGCTTTCTCAATGTTTTCCAGATTTAATCAAAGTAAGTTATTTTGTATTTATTTACATTTTACTTGCAGTTTTGGAGGCCTCATTCTAAGTTCAGCCCTACTGGATTTGTGTGGCCTTTGGCAAACTACGTGTCCTCTAGAAGCCTCAGTTTCCACATTTGGAAATAGTAACATTTCTGTGGAAGATGGCTGGGAAGAGTAAATGAGTTTGTATGTTTAGCATACCAGGCAGGTATAAGGTGCTTAAGAAATTGGAAGTTCTTTCCAAGGATGACTTGTTGATGACTTCAAAATAACCCTGGTTTACCACGGTCTTGAAATCACCAAGCAGCCAACTTCATGCAATAAACAACCAAGAATAGACTCATAATTACATCTCCCATTCTCTCCATACAAATTTAAATGAATTCACACCATTTTAATTAAATTTTCTTATTTTCAATAGCCTTGAAAAACATTTGGCACACATACAATATAATTGTTAGGGCTTCTGTATCACACATGAAAATCTTGAGAATTATCTGCTAAACAAATACTGTATCCACGTGATGGTCTTTAATTATTGTGAGCCCAAAGAGACTGTAATCAATATATTGACTACAACTCATAATATACTGAAATGTCATTCTGGGCTGCACAAATTGGATTTAAAATTCAATACGCAAGATTTTCATGAGATACCCAGAGGAATTTGATAGAAAATAGCATTGCTATGTTTCCATATTTGATCTGTTTCTCTTTTCTTAAAACTAACACAAGTAAATAAATCAATAACATAAAGGCAAATGCCTTTTCTTTTTCTAATAAACTGTGTATAATAATTGTAGTCTTGGTCATTTCCAAATAATCCCAACTAGATGTGAAGCCTAAAAAGAGATTCACATGAAAGTAACATCAGCAATGGCCTCTGGTCATGATGACATGTTTAACCTGGAGTTAAACTGGAGTGCACTCACTATAACACTATTTCTTAATACATATTAACCTCTACTCAGGGTTACAAAGCTGGTCCCTCAGGTGGTTCACAGAATAGTGTTATCCAAGTTTGTGTGGAAGATTAAAATACAACAAATGATAGAAAGCATGTATTAGACTTATACATTCTTCCCAATGTAGACATAAATTAGTCACTGGAAACTGAATCCACAATCCTCTTTCTAAGGTGTTCATTTTAAAATGCATTTACATATTTGCAGGACGATGAAGTATCTGGCTTTTATACTGACTTACATTTTTTGTTTATTTAGATATAGGTTTATGTTACAAGAACAAAGCAAAATATACTTTTATTCTTTGTATCCTCAGGATTTAGCACATTGATGATGAAAAATTATACATATATCTATATAACAGATATATGTAGTGTGTTATAGATACATATATTATACATATATATAACCATTATGTTAAACCTCTTAAACTTTTGTGTTCAGTACAGTATTGTTAACTATAAGCACAATGGTTTACAGAAGATCTTTATAACTTTACAACTTACATGACTGAAACTCTATACTCTGATCAGCCCTTCCCAGGCCCTAGCAAGTACCATTCTACTTTCGGCTTCTGTGGGTTTGGCTGATTTAGAGATCTCATATAAGTGGAATCATATAGCATTTGTCCTACTGTGACTGGCTTATTTCACTTAACATAATGCCCTCGAAGTTGATCCATATGTTATAGCATTTGACAGAATTTCCTCCATTCTTATGGCTGAATGATATCTCATGGTATCCATTGTGGCCGGGTGTGGTGGCTCACGCCTGTAATCCCAGCACTTTGGGAGGCCGAGGTGGGCATATCACAAGGTCAGGAGTTCAAGACCAGCCTCGCCAACATGGTGAAACCCCGCTCTACTAAAAATACCAAAATTAGCCAGGTGGGGTGGCACACGCGTGTAATCCCAGCTACTTGGGAGGCTGAGGCAGGAGAATTGCTTCAACCCGGGAGACAGAGGTTGCAGTGAGCCGAGATTGCACCACTGCACTCCAGCCTGGGTGACAGAGCAAGACTCCATCTCAAAAAAAAAAAAAAAAAAAAAAAAAAAAATTTCATTATTGGCATGAGCCACAATTTCTTTGTCCATTCACCTGCCAATGGACATTTAGGCTTTTTCTACCTCTTGATTACTATGAATAATGCCTCATTGAATATGGGAGTACAAATATCCCTTTGAAAAACTGATTTCAATTATTTTGATTTTCAGTTTTTTGAGGAACATTCATTCATACCGTTCTCAGTAGTAGCTGCACTATTTTACAGTCCCACCAATAATATACAAGGGTTCCAACTTCTCCACATCCTCTCTCCAACACTTGTTATTTTCTGCTAGTTTGTTTCTTTGATAATGGCCATGCTCAGAAGTGTGAGATGATATTTCATTTTGGTTTTGACTTGCGTTTCTCTGACGATTAGTGATGTTGAGCATCTTTTCATGTTATCTGTGGGCCACTTGTATGCATTCTTTGAAGAAATGTCTTTTCAAGTCTGCTTCCATTTTTTAATTGGGTTATTATTACATTTTAGTTATTGAGTTGTAGAAGTTTCTTACATTTTTAGATACTGAGTCCTTATTAGATATAGAGCGGCTAATATTTTCTCCTGCTCCACAGGTAATCTTTTAACTCCCTTAACTGTTTCTTTATCTGTACAGAAGCCTCACTAGCCTATTTCTTTGCTTTTGCTGCCTGTGCTTTTGTGGTCATATAAATGAAACTACTCAGACTATAAATGTCTATACTCAATTACAAATGTATTTGTATAAATAGGAGGAAAGCACAGTACAAAACAAAGCAACTTACTATGGATTCTTTCCAGACATTTTCCCAATATTTAATTTGGTGCTCAGTTACATTTTACTTAGGGTATCTTGCTCTTTGTCAGTTGCAAAATATGTCATACGAGATCTTCAGGTAATTGTTACATTTTTAAAAAATGCTAGTTGGCCCATTTCTGATTAGATTACCCTTCAAAAATCCTACTACTCTGCAAATATGCTTACCATACTGGATAGCCTAATATCCCAAATTAGTCAAATTAATATTCACGAGCAGAAGCTCTCTTGGTACTTGCTGCTAAAATCTATTGACATCCTGTTTCTTGAATTATTCAAACATACATCATTATCAATTTGTATAAGTGTGTTTTATAAATTATAGATATGCGATCATTTAAGGATATATTCCTTTGCAAGTTTATCTAAAAATCAGCTCATCTTTGAATTCAGTCGGGGCATTGGAGGCTTGTAAGACTATTTGGTTAGAGCAGGGTTATGGTGGGGACACAGTTGTGTAGTTAAGTTCCTGAGCCCTACACTGGGGTCGTAATGAACAAGTATCACAGTAGCACTCAAGAGACAATGTCTAACCATGCTAGCGTGGAGCAAGGTGTATTGTGAAGGGTGCTATAAACACATTATCTTGTTCATACTGCAGCATACCCTTCCCATGGTATCATTTTTACTTTATAGGTATATAAACTGACATTATTCCCAATCTTTTAGATGGTTAACACTAAAAAGTGTTAGTCACTAGCAGCAAGTATTCTGGAAAAAGCTGGCAGAATCACATACATCACTCCTGCATACAGAAACAGGACAAGACATTACTGCTCTCCTTACGGAGATTAGAGAGTCTGGAAGTCCCAGATCTCAGACCTGGAAAGATCTAAAAAGTCCTACAGTCCAACTATATTCTTTGCCAACATTGTGACTGTACTAGGAATGTAGCTCTCCTGACAAGATCTTCATATTAAATTCTGGCTTTGCACCAGGGTATTTCATAAGGTAATCACTGACAAATGTAGCCCTGGATGCTAAAGAGCAGGGACCACTGTGATTGGAAGTAAAGCAAGTCAGATCAAGTGAAAACTGGGAATTTGTAGATATAATTAATGCCAAAGATAGCTTATTTAAGGGACAAACAGACAAGAATTTTTTAAAATAAAATAACAATAAATAGTAGCTACAACTTTAAAACAATAACTGTAATGACAACAAAACTGTTATTGTTGACTTGTGCCAGGCACAGTACTAAATTCTTTACATATATCATCTCATTTGGTCTTCAAAACAAACCCAAGGACAAAGCTATTATAATCTCCTATTTTACAAAAAATAAGACTAAGGCTCAGTGAGGTTAAATCTTTTGGCCAAGGACACAAAGCCAAAACGTGGTGATACCTGGATTCGGAACCATCTTAGATTAATTCTGAAACTTAACGTCTCATCCACTATATAGTATACAAAGCGTACTTAAAAGTCAGGAATGAAAAACAGGGATTTGGCTCATTCACTAAATATCCACATGTATCCCAGATTCTAAGTGTCAGTCCAGGTGGGAATGGGCAGGTATGCGACCCTGTTTTAAATCATTACACTGTTTTATTGCAAAACAAATCAGCCTTTATAGAAGAAACCAGCGTGTCTGTTTACAGATTCAAATACAATTTAAAAAGCTTGTCTAGGCACTGGAGATTAAAAGTTTGAACTATAATTACATTTCCAGATGGTCTCTGAATATGAAAAACAAATTAAAATCTAATGCATATAGTATTTTCTTTAATTTTCTTAGAAGTAGTCATAAGAGTTAAAAGGCAGATTTGCTGCCATTTCTAAATTCCAAACCCTTGTTTGTGCCCATACACTACTAGCAGGCAAATCAAGAGCAATGCACACAGTCATGAAATCCACCAGGACGCTCAGGTGCTGGGGTAGCCAGAGATTATTTCCCATGAACTAAACTTGAGCAACTGGTGATGTCCCTCCTTTCCAACCCAACTTGTGATTCTAGGAAATATCCGTTAGTGACAGAGAGGAAAACCTTTTTAAAAGGGGAATAGGGCCTGGCGTGTGTGTGTTTGTGTGTGAAATGTGAAAAGGTACATGTGAAAAGCTACATTGCAATTTTCTGGGAAGCCATCTACTTTAAACAGAGGGGAAACACCTACTACATCTACTACTAGCATTCCCTACTTTACATCATCAGCAACATCATGCCATCATCACCAACATCTTTATGAAAACATACAAGAATTCCCATTTGAAAGCCAGATTATTTTCTCAATTCTAAAAAGGTCCATGGAGTTTGAGATGACCAAGCAAGGAAGCTGCTTTGAGAGCTCAAAGTCAGAAGTTGCTGGACCCTTTAAAGGGCAGAAGGAAGAGCTGGCCTCCATCTGGGAGACCCAGTCACCACTGCACTCACCTGACTCTGTATGTAAATCATGTTTTCTTTTCCATAATAAAAGCATCATTGTGTTAGTCCCTTTCAATTTTGAAGTCCAGTTATCTAGTAAAGGCCAAGCTGGCCTCTGAATCAGGTTCTTCCTGGACAAGTAGGGAGTGCATATATTCCTAGAAATCCCCCACATCAAATTACTTTTTTTCATTTGGGCCCATCTGCCCTGCCTTTCCTGGACAGAAACTTTGAAAGTTGGAATTTTTTGAACTGAAGTTACTTGTTAACCCATTTAAGAAAATTCTTGCATCCTTGCAGCTGTAGGATCTATGCTGGCTAGTAAACTTGATGCTTGTCTACAGTAAGATTTACTCCCTCCAAGGCTCACTTTGGTTCACTCAGATTCTGTATTTATGACTCTCTCTCATTTGCCCCCACACTGTAATCCTGTAGGTACATCATTATCAACCACAATCTCCTACTCACTACCATTTTCCTCCCATAATTGCACCTCTATAAAGATTAACAAAACCTCATTGCCTAAGTAGAGATGACTATCCCTGTGCTTCCTAAACTTTAATAAGCACTTGAAACATCAAGATAGCTGGTTATAACAGGCGGCTGGCCCTCAACCCTGAGACTCTGATATAGCAGGTCTGGATGGGTCTGGGTGAAACCTAGAAATGCATATTTCTACCAAGCTCCGTGGTCCCTTTGATGGTGCCTATCCAAGAATCTCACTCTGTGTAGCACTGACCTTGCCTGTTTCCCTACACCAGACCTCTCCCAAGTCCCCGTGCTCCAAGGTTAGTGTCAGGAATAGAAACCCAAATCTTACAGCTCTTATCATTATACCACAAAATCCTTGTGATTTCAGCTAAATATTGGAAAAGGGGGTCAAAATATTCTTTGCGTTCCCAGAACACAGGTCATTGCAGTAGATGGGTTCAGTCTTGGTATCAGACTATTCAAGATGAAAAATCTTGTTCCAGGATGACAAGGCTAAATACAGTGTGGCAGCCTTTCTACTAGTGTGCTCAATGCTCATAAAGACAACATGATAACTAAAAATAGTGATTTAATAAAAACAGTTATGGTATATTTACATTTGCCCAAGTATTTTGCATAATTCTACATGTGGATTTTTTTTTCACAGAGCACATCTAATTCTACATGTATAATCCCCAATATTTCCTATTTTTATATATTTGGTTTTAAAAATGGAGAGAAAAATCACTAGATACAGGCATTGAGCTAAGCTGTACTTCTAAACATAATACTGTATTTCTACTACAGAATTGTAATTTTTTCTTTTTGAGATGGAGTCTCACTCTGCTGCCCAGCCTGAAGTGCAGTGGTGTGATCTCAGCTCACTACAACCTCTGCCTCCCGGGTTCCAACAGTTCTCCTGTCTCAGCCTCCAAATTAGCTAAGATTACAGGCACCCACCACCATGCCCGGCTCACTTTTTTGTGTTTTCAGTAGAGACGCATTTTTACCATGTTAGCCAGGCTGGTTTTGAACTCCTGACCTCAAGTGATCCGCCTGCCTCGGCCTCCCAAAGTGCTAAAATTAAAGGTGTGAGCCATCGTGCCTGGCCTAGAATTGTAATTTATAATTTGTGAACTAACTTCAACTACATACAGTAATATTTATGAATAGAATTATTAAACCTAAGATTACCTTTAAATTTCCCAGAGAAGTGTTTTCTGTTTCCATCCTGTTCAAAAACAGATTAGCAATGTTAATATGTAAATGAATGATTAATTAAATAAAGTAATCATTTTGACTCTTTAATTTCTTACTCAAGAAAGCCAGAAATAAATATGTTAATATAGGAGTCACACTCTCAGAAAGTAAAACCTGGGACTATACCAGATCACACAGGAAGGAAGTGTGGGGGAGAAGAATGTGGAACCTGGCAAACAAGGGGGATCAGACACGCTGCACTTTATGAGTTCACGGTACAAATATGACTACTATCAAAATAAATAATGGCTGAAGAAATGTCATGGATTTGGCAACTAAGGCCATTAGAGGCTTTAGAAAGAGTAAATCCAATGGATTGAGAAGTTTCAAGTCATAACGCAATTAAATATGATAGAGAAATAAAAACAATATATGACAGAGAAATAGTAAGGACACCAATTGGTCATAATTGTGAAGCCTGGCAGTACAAGAAATGGAAGGCATGAGATAGCAGCTCGGAATGACAGCAAGCTCCTTGGCAGAGTTTTTCATGGTGGAGGAGAAAAGGGTTTACGGTAAATCCCAGTGGGAAAAGAGGAAGATGAGATATACTTTGGATAGTAAGAGAGTAGAAGGGATGTGAGGCACTGATAGAGGATTAAGCTCAAGTCAGGCTGTTAGCCAAATCGTCCTCCAACACTGGTAGATTGTCTCATTGTATTATTGTTCACAGATACTCATAATCCCCTCACTCCATGGTAGAAGTGCAAGTTTACTTCCATCAGCACTAGGCTTGACCATGTGACCTGCGTTAGCCAATGACACAGAAGCAGCTATGAAACAGGGTATAGCTGTGCAGAAGCTTTAAGTGCTAATAGGTTTGCTTAGTTTTCTCTTGTGCCATGAGAATAAGCATGTGCCATGCACGGGCTGTATGAAGACGTGTGGACCAGAGCTAATCAGAGCAGAGTGGGGCTGGCAAAATACAAACAGACCTGAATAGATGCCAATATGTAATGTAAATGAGAAAATGATTCTCATACACCACTCTGATTTGGGGAGTTATTACCAAAAAAATGGTCAACACACAAAAAGAAATATTTAAAGACAAATACAGGAGAGACTTCCTTAACCCCAAAGCACAAATAATGTTTCTTTTTTTTCATAAGCACCAATTATTTTACTTAGGATAGTCAGGTGAGTACATAGAAATATCATCCTTTTTATTTTAAAATGGCTTTTTGGGGATGTAATTACTATAGCTTAAACATCACCTGTTGAATGTGTACAATTCAATGATTATTAGTACATTTACAGAGTGGTGCAACCATTACCACAATCTAATGTTAAGATATTTCCCACTGCAAAAAGAAAATAAACCTTATACTTGTAAACCGCCATCATCAACCCCACTACTCAATCCTAGACAACCACTAATCTACTTTGTGTCCTAATTAAATTTGTGAATTTTTTACCTTTCTTACGAATGAAATCCTGCAATACGCGATCTTTCGAGTTTGGCTTCTTTCATTTATCATAGCAAATGAACCTCAAAAACATTAGGCATTCTTTCTTAGGGCAGGACAGAACACGTTTTTTAAATGGTAAGTTTTTTTTGTTTGTTTTTGTTTTTGTTTTTCTTGAGACGGAGTCTCGGCTCTGTAGCCCAGGCTGGAGTGCAGTGGCGCCATCTCGGCTCATTGCAAGCTCCGCGCTCCAGGTTCACGCCATTCTCCTGCCTCAGCCTTCCAAGTAGCTGGGACTACAGGCGCCCACCACCACGCCCCGCTAATTTTTTTGTGTTTTTAGTAGAGACGGAGTTTTACCATGTTAGCCAACATGGTCTCAATCTCCTGACCTCGTGATCCGCCCGCCTCGGCCTCCCAAAGTGCTGGGATTACAGGCATGAGCCACTGTGCCCGGCCTTTTTTTTTTTTTTTTTTTTTTCTTTTTTTTTGAGAGGGAGTTTTGCTCTTGTTGTCCATGCTGGAGTGCAATGGCGCGACCTCGGCTCACTGCAACCTCTGCCTCCCGGGTTCAAGCGAGTCTCCTGCCTCAGACTCCCAAGTAGCTGGGGATCACAGGCATGCACCACCACGCCCAGCTGTTTTTTTTTTTTTTTCCTCCAACTCCCGACCTCAGGTGATCCGCCCGCCTCTGCCTCCCAAAGTGCTGGGATTACAGGCATGAGCCACCGCGCCCGGCCAGTTCTCTTACTATGTGCCAAGACTACACACGCGTGCATATCCTCTCTTCCCCCCTTCCTCTCTGTCTATACGTGTGATGTGTATGTCTGTTTGTATACATATATTTACATATAAATATACGTATGTACCAAACCTCATAATAACCCTGAGTTAAAGGTATTTTTATTCCTATATTTCAGACAAAGAAATTGAGGCTCAATTATTTAATTCAATTTCCAAAATCCCAAAGCTCTTAAGTGCCAGCACCAGTATTGAAAATCAAGTCTGACTGATTTTTACATTTTTTTCCACTCTATCACATCACCTCCTATTAATTTCAAAGGACTATTTCTCCAAAAATGTTAGTCATCTAAGGATATTAAATTGGATAGTGGATATCCTTCAACTTTACACCATAAGCCTTTCTACATTGTCTTGCACCAAAAGAGAAACATAAGAAAACTGTACTGTGCTTTCGAAATAGGCAAAGTAACTTAAAAAGCAGATAGAGTCAAAAGTAATAACAAAAGGAGCCTGTCTGAATATTGAAATGTAATCCACTTCGCCCACTCAATTATTTCCTAAATTAAAGAATACCATAAAAGATTAGAAGGTTCTTGTCTATTGTTTTTAATTATTTCCAAGTTCAAACTGGCATGGCATATAAAAGGATATAATAGGATAAGTCTAAAAGACTTCAAAGTAATTTTCAAGAGAGACACAAGCCAACACCCAGCATAATCTCAAATAGCTGGAGCTGTCTTGTGATTGCTGAACTCCTAAATCTCACCCAGTTAACAGAGGTTCTTGTGCCCTATTAAAGAGCTTAGTATCCATGGTAGTAAAGGGATTCATAAGCATTTTAGGATTCATGTTATTACTTTCAGACTAATTGTGCATCTTAAAAATGTATTCTTCAAATCCCAGAGGGGATTTGATTGGGGATTTCTGACAATTAATTCCAACCACCCCAGAGTAGTCCCGTTTTCCTTATCCCTGCTTACATCATTGCACACTTGGCCTCACCATAGTTTCAGATGTCCCAGAGTCATTGCAGACTCTACCCGAGTCTTGGCACTGTTCAGCTAATTAGTAGCTAAATCCAATTGATTCAACTTTCTCAAAGGTTTTTGAATCCACACATTCCATTCCTGTCCCCTTAGTTTATGCCTTATTCCTCTATGTTCCCTAACTGATCTCCCTAATTTCAGCCTTGACATTCATCAACTTATTTCATTTCTGTGTTGTCAAATTGTCTTCCCAGAGTAATTTCTGTTCTCATTTCTTGCCTGCTAAAAACCCTCAAGGTTCCACAAGGCCCGGTAAATGCTACCATCTGAAGGTCAGCCCTCTAAACTGTGATTCAAATGACTTCACGTTTTGTGTTATACTCAGCTAATTCTCTCTGTATAGCATAAGTGGTCAAGGGCATGGGCTCTGAGGTCTTTGGGTTCAAATACTTGCTTGGACACGTAATAGGAAAATTACCAATGGCAAAAGGGATAATAATACAATCCAGTTAATGGGTCTCTGTGCTCATATACGTTAAAGCCCTTAGTGGACTCTGTTGGCATTATTATTATTATGTATCTCAATAAACCTATTTCTCATCTCACTGCCTTGGTCATGTTCTTTCTTCTGGAACCCAACTCTGCTCCTGAGACCCTACTTGACATTTCCTCCCTTAACTCCTTGTGTGGATTTGGTATTCCCATGTCTCAGGTCACAGTTGAGGTTCTTGTTCTCCTTCTTATTCTCCTGGTGCATTCTGGGGATCTTTGCCATCAGTCGTCATGGTTGTCCATATGGAATCCCCACACTTGGCCTCCTTTTTGATTTTATGGACCTTTTTGAACATCAGCTTCTGCAGCACTAGTTCACATGTGGTTTTATACTCAGATTCTGCTGTTCACCCTGGCCCAGAAGTAGTGCCAGACTTGTCATCCATCCTTTCCAAAAGGGAAAGTCTGGATGAACTAACTGGATGAACTCGGAACTCACGTCAAATGACATTTATTCCATAAAGCTTATTTTGATTCTTTTCAAAAAACTTTACTATTTTTTATTGTAGTATAATATACATTACATGAAATTTCTTATTTAACCATTTTTAAGTATACTCCTCAGTGGTATTAAGTACATTGTTGTGTGACCATTATCAGTATCATTTCCAGAACTTTTTCATCATCCCAAACTGAATATCTGTAACTGTCAAACAATAACTCCCCATTTCCCTCTATACACATCCCTTGGCAACCAACATTCAACTCTTTGTCTCTATGAATTTGATTACTTTTGGTACCTCATATGAGGAGAGCCATTCAGTATTTGACCTTTTTGGACAGGTTTGTTTTACTTAGCATAATGTCTTCAAGATGCATTCATGCTGTAGCATGTGTTCGAATTTTCTTCCTTTTTAAGGCTGAACAATATTCCATTGTGCATATATACCATATTTTGTTCATGTATTCATCCATCAAAGGGCTCTTGGATTGACTTTACCTTTGGCTATTATGAATACTGCTGCTATGAATATGAGTGTATCAATATCTCTTGAAGTCCCTGCTTTCAATTATTTTGGGTGTATACCTACAAGTGAAATTGCTGGATCATAAAGTAGTTTTATTTTTAATTTTTTGAGGAACTGACATACTATTCCACTGCGGCTGCACCATTTTATATCCTTACCAGCAGTGCACAAGGGATCTCATTTCTCCACATTCTTACCAAAACTTGTTTTTTGTTTTGTTGTTTTGTCTGTTTTGCTTTGTTTTTCATAGTAGCCATCCTCATGGCTGTGAGGGACTATGTTGTCATGCTTTTGATTTGCCTTCCCCTAGTGATGGTTGATGTTGAATTTCTTTTCATGTGCTTATTGGCCATTTGCATATTTTCTTTGGAGAAATGTCTATTCAAATTCTTTGCTCTTTTTTTTAAATCAAGTTGTTTTTTATTGTCAAGTTGTAGGAACTCTATATATTTTGGACCTTAACTGCTTATCAGATGTGTAATTTTCAAATGTTTTCTCCCATTCTATGGGTTGCCTTTTCACTCTATTGATAACATTTTTAATGCATGAAAGTTTTTAATTTTGATGTAGTTCAATCTATTTTTCTTGTTGCTGTTGCTTATGGCTTTGGTGTCATTTCCAAAAGATCATTGCCACATCCAATGTCATGAAGCTTTTCCCGTTTTGTTTTTTTTCTAATATTTTTAGAATTTTAAATTTACATTTAAGTATTTGATCCACTTTCAGTTAATTTTTTTATAGTGTAAGATAAGGGTCTAAGTTAATTGTTTTGCATGTGAATATCCAATTTTTCCAATATAATTTTTTGAAAAGACTGTTACTTTTCTCATTTAATGGTTTTGGTATCTTTGCAGAAAAGCATTTAACCATATATGTAAAAGTTTACTTCTTGGCTTTCTATTCTATTCATCCATGAGGCCATCTGTTCCTGGGCTTTTCTTTCTCGGGAGCTCCTTGATTACTGATGCAATCTCTTGGATAATTATATGTCTATTCAGATTTTCTATGTCTTTATGATTCAGTCTTAGTAGGTTGTATGTTTTTAGGAATTTGGCCATTTCCCCTAGATTGTCCAATTTGTTGGTTATATTGTTTATAATACTGTCTTATAATTATTTGCATTTCAATAAAATTGGTGTTAGTATTTTCCCCTCTTTCATTTCTGAATTTAGTTGAGTCTTTTCTCTCAATCATAGTTAATCTAGCTAAAGGTTGGTCAATTTTATTTAAAATTTCAATGAACCAACTCATGGTTTCATTTATATACATTTTTTCTATTCTTTTTCTATTCTCTATTTTGTGTCTATCTGCTCTAATCATTGTTATTTCTTTCTGCTAGCTTTTTCTCGCTGTTTTTGGAGGTTTTTAAAGTATAAAGTTAGGCTGTGGATTTAAGATCTTGGTTAATAAGTTTTTTTTCTTCCTTTTTTTTCTTTCAGTACATTAAATACACCAACCCACTGCCCTCTGGCCTGCAGTGTTTCTCAAGAGAAATATGCTGATAATCTTAGAAGGAAGTATCACGTATTTAGAAAGTACATGATACCTTGCTTTTCTCTTGCTGCTTTCAAGATACTTTCTTTGTCTTTGAATTCAATACTTTGATTATAATTTATCTTAATATGGGTACACTCTCTCTGAATTTATCCTACTTGGAGTTCACTGAGCTTCTTGTATTTTTATATTCATTTCTTTCCTAAATTTAATATATTTTCAGTCATTATTTCTTTAAATAAGATATCTTCCTCTTTCTCTCCCGCTTCTCTTTCTTGGACTCCTGTAGTACATACATTGGTCCCCTTGGTAATGGCCCACACATCCCTGAGGCCCCATTCACTTTTCTTCATTGATTTTTCCTTTTTCTTTTTCAGATTCAATAACGTCAAATGACTTGTCTTCAAGTTCTCTGACTAGTTCTTCTGTTTGTTCAGATCTGCTGTTGAACCCTTCTAGTGAAATTTTAAATTGTTATTGTATGTTTTAGCTCCACAATTTTAGTTTACTTCTTTTTAAAATATATTATCTCTTCGTTGATATTCTCATTTTATTCATATATAATATTCCTGATTTATTTTAGTCATCCATTCATGTTTTTCTTTAGTTCCTTGAGAAAATGTAAGTCAGCTACTTAAAAGTCTTTATCTAGTAAGCTCAATGCCTATATTTCTTCAGAGACTATTTCTGGGGAATTTTTTTTTTCCTCTGAATGGACCATGCATTCCTATTTCTTTGTATATCTCTGATCTCTCATAGAAAATAGAGCATTTGAAAAAAACAGACACAGATACCTCTCCAATCTTTGCACATAGTCCATGCAGAAGAAGGCATTCACTCCTCGGTATGACGTAAAGCCTTAAAGTCCTCTCTTAAGGCTTGAGGGACAGTTCTGAACATGTATATTCCTGGTCCTGTGCATGCATCATTTTTTCCCCCAATTCTTCATATACATGATAGTTTTTAAATGCCTTATTTTATCTAAGGGTCACACCCCTGCTTCTCCTCTGGGCCTTAGCTGTTCAATTGTATTCCTCAGCAGGCAATCTCTTGTCTCAGGGGTCTTCACGTTTGTAGCTCCTTGCGGTTTTCATGAGGCATCACCACTGCTTCCCGTGGCTTCCTTCAGACTGCGGTCAAATCTAGTTTTGCTCTTTTATACACTGAGTTAGTGACACCTCAAGCAGCCCGAAGGCAAGTTAGGATGTTGCAAACTCAGTTCTCTGCAATCTTCAGTTCACCGAAGGGAGCTGAGGACTGGGCCACCAATTCCCTCACACTGTGCTAAACGACATTGGGAGGGCAAAGGGGCAATGGCAAGTGAAAATGCCACAAAGCTCCCCATCATTTTGAATGTGGCTTTTCCATGATTGGGTGTTCACTTGGTTGCTGTATGCCTTTGCCAATTTCCGAGTCCCTACAAAGTTATTTTAGTCAGTTGCTAGTTGCTGGTTTTGTTTGTTTGCTGGTTTGTTTGTTTGTTTTCATGTTGCCATGGGGGAAGTCTTGCTGACACCAGTCTGTTGACTCTTTTAAACTGAAAAACAATTTTTGTCACCCCTAATACATTTACTATACCTCTCCATGACGCTGGCTGCATTTGGTCTATAATCCATTTATTTCCTCCTTACTTTATAACTCTAGTCACCCTCTAAATTTCTAAAGGGCAAAGAGCAGTTCCTTTCTTCACCCACTAAAACACACAGCTCAGTGCGTGGTTCTGAATAGGCACTCCATTTTAGCTTGATAGAGTGAACACTACAGAAAAGCAAGCTGGTGCGCACAGACATCACACTGTCTAGCACCATGACTGTACAATCACAGGATTGCTTTAGAAAGTGTGTCAACAACTGGGTGTGTTCACAGAAAGCCCACACTAATTTTCCTGAAGTTGGTATATTGTTATGTTAGCAGGCTGTTTTTAGAAATTGCAGCAGGCACTGTGCATCAGCTCAGAAGGAAAATGAGCACCACTTTCCTACAATGTCTGCACCACACCCCTTCCCTTAGTGAAGAGTGGGTATTTACCCACAGAAAAGGCAGCATTGTTCCTATTGTTGGCTTGGCTTATTCAAGAAATTCTAGAAGCAGCTCTGGTGTTTTCAAGAATAAGAAAAATCAAAACCAAATAATAAAACAACAAAGTCACTTAGTAGATGAGTCTCTTAAAGTAGAGTTTAAAGTAAAAGACTGCAGGACCCTAATTAATTCCTGTTATCTGAGATAATGGAAGAGAAGAAAGAAAAGGGGAAAACGTGCTTTCATTACCACACATGGGAGTCCTTCTGAAGAAAGACTTTAAATGTCTTCCCTGAAGTGTCTGTTGTCCTCCTAAATGAATTGGTCAAGTAGAAATGCACATTATTTGGACAGGGATACCCAAAGGGGAATTGCCATAAAATGGAGATGCTTGATAACCCACTTGAAAATATTGTAATAAGTAGCCTCTGTCATAAAAAAATATTTTAAGGTAGAAGAGTTATTGGAAATCAGCACAAACTCTCTTAATCTCAATCTCTCTCTCTCTTTTCAAAAACACCAATCAAAGGACTCCAAACTGTCACTTATATACCTGTGAAGCTGTTTTTGCAGAAAGTGCATTTCTCATCATTGAACTAATGTATTTTAAGGGGCTTCCTTGCTGTATCTCCATCTCGCTATGTCTGCTTCTATACAGAATAGGCACACATCCATACAAAACCTATTTTGAATAAAATGTGTTCAATGCCGCAGGCTTTGGGACCCAAATGTCTAGTTTTTCAAAGACTGACCAATCTTTTTATAGGTGGTAAAAGATATTAAGAATTTGACCATGGTTAATTTGAAGATTAAAGGATTATGGTTACATAGGAGCAAGAGACAGGATTTGTTCTAGTATTTTTTTTTCAATTTCAAATATGATTTATCTCCACCATCCGCTCATATTAAGTAATTTATCCTACTTGGCTCATACACAATCCCTCACAGTAGATGCCTGGTAGTTATTTGCTGAATGAATCAATTATAATTTAGCTCCAAACTTTAAGAAATATGCAAACCTTGATTTTTTTTTTTTTTTTTTTTTTGTTCGAGACGGAGTCTTGCTCTTGTAGCCCAGGCTGGAGTGCAATGGCACCATCTCAGCTCACTGCAACCTCTGCCTCCTGGGTTCAAGTGATCATCCTGCCTCAGCCTCAGGAGTAGCTGGGATTATAGGTGCCTGCCACATTTTTGTATTTTTAGTAGAGACGGGGGTTTCACCATGTTGGCCAGGCAGGTCTCGAACTTGTGATCTGCCTGCCTCGGGCTCCCAAAATGCTGGGATTACAGGCATGAGCCACCGTGCCCGGCCGCAAACCTTGATTATTAATAGAATTCTTTCAGTTTTAATTTTCCCTGAAGTTATGTTACAACTTTTCTTTGAGAAAAAGTGAGCCTATAGGTTAAAAAAAAAAAAAAGCTTTATGCAATTGTAGAGGAGATGTAATTTAAACTGGGCCAGAGGAGGAACATTAAGAAATGCCTTCAGAATGTCCCATGACCTCTCAATAGTTCAGGTGGGTTGGCAACCAGCAGGCAACAGGCAACCAGGTAACAGAGAGTGAGACAGCCAAGTTTAAAGAGATCCCCAGAGAGCCTCCAACGGGCCTGCACACTGGGAGAACGGGGTGGAGCCGTGGGAAGTTCGGACCGTTTGTAGGGGAGAGGTGCCTGGCCTCTCGAGTTCCAGGGTAGTCACCTGGGTTTCAATCTGTGAGGTAGGAAGTCTACTTGCAGGACTCTTGCTTTGCTGAGAGTCACTGTTTCCCTTTTTCCCCTTTTCACCCAATAAAGCCTGCCCTTCTCACCCTTCAAAGTGTCTGTGTGCCTAATCTTTCATGGTCATGTGACAAGGACCCCGTTTTTAGCTGAACTAAGGAGAAAGTCCAACAACAAGAGGACCACAGAGGAGCCTGGAGTCTCTGTCAGCTCTTGCACACAGAGGTGCAGGGACCATCAAAAAAGAAAGACAGCCGCAGAACGAGGCCCCCGGGAGAACCAAGGAATTGTGTGGGCAGCAGACTGGGGAATGGGGCAGGTTAGCTGCATAAACAGAGGTCCCTGATAAGGCTGAGTAGGGCAGGAGGGCTTGAGGAGGGAGGGCTGGAAGCTCTCACTTCAACTAAGGACTGTTTCTGGGAAATGGAGCTGAGACTTGTCTCTGGAAACAACAGTGGGGAAAAGAATTGCTGAGCTGAAGCCAGGCAGGACAGCTACCAGAGCTGGAGCTAACAGCAAATGTGACCATCGCCAGAGGACACTGAGGTTTGTCACTGAGACACAGCATTGCTGTTTTACCTGGCTGAGTTCTGGGCACTGCTGGAACCTGCCTCCAGCTTATCAGCTTTCTTTGCAAAGTGCCATTAAGCAGTCATGGGCCTCTGACGAACTCTATCGTGAGGATGCAGAATCTTTCCAGTCTTAACAAAGTACTATTGAACTCTCCATGATTTCTGTCCCTGTAGCTAACACTGTTAAATAATTATCGTTCTCTTTTATTGAGTACTTATAATGTGTTTTACACATTCTGTCTCATATTATCCTTATAATACATTCTCAAGAGAGGAGAAAATTGAAGCCTAGAGGGTTTCAGCCACTTGTGTGAAGTTACCCACAGCATGAGTAGTGAGGACAGATCTTTCATCTAGCTCTATCTGGCTTCAAGGCCTCAGCGATTTCTACCAAGTTTCCTGACTCTCATTGAAAGATATCTTTATTGCAAATATTAATGATCAATTAATCCCAATAAATAGAGATCTGTTTAGAGGGGAGCTCAGAAACCCAAAGCCCTTCTTTTACAGTGTGCCTTGACATGGCATTGGATTTGAGCCCTGCATCTCAGAAACAGGTTATAAGGAGGCCAGAGGGAGGGTTCCCACCTGACAGCAGCACACACAGAGGCCCCCAGCACTTCCCTCTTCTACAGTCTGGAAAAGTAGAAACATGGCAAGTTTTTTGTACAATTGACTAGGTGAGACGGGATGAAAGCAATTAGCTTGCCACTACATTGCGTTTCTTAGCATGCACATTCAAAGATGCAAGGGAAAAAAACGATCATCTCTGGCTCTATTTTGACCTTAACTAAGGAAGTAATTAGAAGGAAATAATAATGATAACATCCATTCATTTTCACCATCTAATCTGAAATGCAACATCCAGTAAGTAAACATCTTGTACCAATGTGCATTCAGACACACAGAGCTCATGTCTGCATGCCCGTGCAGGCCAGGCTTCCTATGTACTCAGAAATCTTTGGCAAGGCCAGGTACCCAGAGGAACAGCTTGGCTCCTAGGTATTCAGAGGCTGGCTCTCCACCTTCACAATTGGTCCCTGATATGCCATGCATACCCACTCCTATTCTAGCCACCGTGGCCTAGCCTTGATCATTCCCTGAACTGTACGTCTTTGTCAGTTTTCTCATGCACATTCCTCATCAGAACCTTTCCCCCAATACCACGCCACCACGACCACCGCCACCACTACCGCCACCACGTCCACCACCACCACCACCACCACCACCACTAAGAGGCAGTCTCTGGCTCCTGAAGTGCCACTCACCTTTCAAGTTCTGTTTGATATGCCTCCTGCTCCATGGGTCCTTCTTTAACTTTCTACAGATCTGGGTTTCTTTACAGTGTGCACCAGGAGCTCTTTGTGTCTGACCATTACTATCTCACTTGTACTTGTCTCAATGCTTTGTAAACACAAGCATTCAATTAGTGTTCATAGCAGGAAAAGAAGCAGGGGGAAATTGAAGGAAAGCGGAAGGAAGGGAGGGAAAAAGAGAGGGAAAGAATGAAGGAGGCAATAAACATGTGTCTTTTCACTTAAGAACCATTTTTGAAAAGCAAAATGAAAAGAACTCAACAGCCCAAGTGAATAACTGTAGTTCCCTTAGAAACTTATTTAAGAATGCATGTGATGAGCTGCAGGGGAGCTCATTCATTTCACAAAGAAGCTAAAACCTAGCTGACTGGGAGCTTATCTTTCTGAGCTATAAGAGTTAAATAATGATATTTATGCTCAATGATAGCAGGAAATCAGGAATGTTGTTTGTTTTTTTCTCCCATTGTCATTGATTTAAATACAAAGATTCTTTCTCTTTCTCCCTTCCTCCCTCCTTCCCTTTCTTTCTCTCTCTCTCTCCTCTCAACATCACTCCCCATCCTTCCCCGTGACCACCAAAATAACAGGAATCAAATCAGAATATCTACTTCTTTTAACCACACTGAAGATTCCATTAGATGCAATAGATCTAAAGTGCCTGCTGATACTCAGTGAGGCATTTCCCTGTAGCTGCAGCGCCAGCAGACTATTCTATTCCTAGATGTAATTCAACACCCTCCTCACATAATTCTCTGCCTAGGAGGACTCTGTCAGGTCTTTTTGTATCACCTGTCTCCTGGACAGTGCCAACGTATCCATAGAAATCTCTCCTCAATGCTGAGATTTAAAAAGGCGGTGGTCAGTGGGGAGATGGTGGTAAGGACAGTGATAACTGTTTTTTAAAATAAAACAGATCTAGGTCACATTGAAGGTCTCTCATATGTAATCTCATCCACCTCAATGATTCAGCCTCTCAGCAGTGCCCCCTCTAAAGGTCTGACACTTCCTCTAAAGGTCTGACACTTCCATATAAATTCAAGAGAGTTATTTTATATCACAGTTCGTAGTTATTAAACCTCCTGCCACAGCCGCCCACCCTTCCCATGCAAGGGAGGAGCATCACTGCTAACCTCCTCCTTCTTGGGGAGTCCAGTGTGATGTGGTGGAGAGAGGTTGAGCTTTGGGATCACATGACCTGGGTTCAAATCCTAGTTCTAACACTAACCACCTATCCTAGTGCAGAATCACTTAAACATTATTTAACTCAGTTTCTCGTCTATATAAAGAGGACACTAATACTTCATAGGTTATTCTGAGGTCTCAACTTGATTGCCTTAGTGATGTGTTAGAAATAGGGGCATACATAGCAGGTGCTGGGCAAATGTTTTCCATTTCCCTTAGGAGATAAGTGATCATGTAACAGTTATGCAAAATATATGACCTTTAAAATACACACACACACACACACACACACAACATGAATATGAGCACAAAGGCCATATTACTTGTTTCCTTAAAATCAAGTTAAATTTAATATGATGTATCCTTCTCTACCAAGGAGGAAAGAAAATCAAATATACTTATGACTGAGTTTAAGTCCCTTCCTCTACCATGCCCCTGAGTCTCAGAGTGGTAGAAGGCCCAGAGTTGTTTGGTAGCATGAATGCCTTAGCTCATCAGTCACAGGACATCCATCCTCGCAAGTCACCAGTGAGTGCCCTACTATTCCTGTCCTCTTGTTCCCTTCCTGTCCAGCAGCTCAGGGTCCTGGGGCCCCTTGGTGTGGATTCACAGTCTTCTCTCTCTGAAAGCAGGCCACCTTTGTGGTCTGCTACCAGGGAATAGAGCACAAGTTAACCTCTTCCGTAGGATTCAAAATCCTTCCCCTTCCTTTTCCAGGACTGCAAATTGTCTTCAGATCATAGGAAAACATATCCCATTTTTACTTGTTTCCCTGAGAGGGCCTCTGCCTCTTAAATATTCGCCATGAGTTTGGCAGTGTGGAAGAGATAAAATGAGGAACAGAAGTGTATTGCAGGCTAGGAAGCCCAGAGCCTGCTACCTTCTTGGATAAGGGCAAGAAGAAATGCATAAATGTAAATTAATATTTCACAGTTTTCCCTGACACATCATAACAGCAAATGTTTGAGTAGCTAATATTTAGTGAGTACAATAATGGGCTCACAGAACACCAGCAGTTCTATAAAGGATAAACTTGTCAATAAAGTGCAGTGCTTGACTGTTTACAGGGCTCCTTCATATGCTATCTCAGTTGATTCTATCTGCTGGGGAACAGGTTAAAAATTCAGTAACAGTCCCCTATTTAAATAAGTTGACAGAATCTCTGCAAAGTCAGTCTGTGGAATTACCAGCTTGCACATCCTTGAAGCTCTTTGTGGATCCCTGTCCATCCGCCTTCGCCTGCTTAAAAATGTATGGCCAATGTGTTTTTTTTTTTTTGGTCAGGGTACTAGGGCCCCAAATCCTGAAACCCAGCATAATACCCATTCCCCTTCCCCTTGCCTGTCCTCACCTCCTCATTGTGTGTGCCCCTCCTTCTAGGCTATGCCATGTTCCTCCTGTGCCCATCGTTTATTTAACCTGAGGATCTAGACTCTGCTTCCATTCACCCTGTTCCCAGCAGCACATGTCTGTCTGATTTCTTGGGTACTGGCCTGACCGTTAATGCTGTGTCCTTATTTCCAGAGTCGCTGACCCCACCTGCCTGCTGGATCTCTATTCATCACCTTTCTGCATGGGTTCTTCAGGCAGCATCCTGCTTATTTACCAGTCTTCTTCCAGCTTCCTGGCCTGAGCTGCCTACCTGTTTACTTTTAGAAGCAGGTCAATTTCAAGGCCTATACTTTCCTAGTCCAATAATTCTGTTTCATAAAGCCCCTATCTCCCTAGTTGCAATCAGAGGAGTCAGCTTCCACTAGAAGATGGATGTTGAAGTGGATTTCGACCCAACAGAATCCATCAAAAAGCCAAAGAAGGGGGCTAGGGCATTGCTTTAGAGATCCTATCTCCCTACTCAAGTGCCTCTTGTGATGCATATTCTTTTTGGAGAAGAAAGCCTGGTGGATTCTGCTTCTAGAGTTCAGGACTCTGACAGGCAGTGGTTGAGCTGGGGAGGGTGTTATTCCAAGGGCAGTCAGAGTTGCTGTACCAAGTAGAAGAGACAGAGGTTGGAGGAGAAGAGGAGGAATAGTCAGAGGATGATAGGATTTGAATTATTCATCAAAGAGAAAGGCCAGACACAGGTGCCTGGAAGTGAAGGCAAGAATAGAGGAGGTCAAGGGAGTGCACCACTGGGCAGAGCCAACGAAGTCAGGCGGGTTGGGACCTCAATCTAAACAGGCATGAGTGCCTAGGCAATCACAAGGCACATCCTGATAGAGACATCAGGCCTCTAAAGAAGCTGGATAGATCTAGAAGCAATGACTGTTCCCTGAGTATTTACTGTGTCCCTGGCTAGAGTCATAAACTCTAACCTCAAACTTCATGACTCTTACGTGACATAGAAATGAATAAGCCCATTTTAAAGGTATTGAAAAAAGCCCAGCAGAATTAACATGATCGCTCTACCCCATAACCAGTGGGAAGAGCAGAGGTCACGTGAAATTCAAGGTCCATGTGACATCATGCTTTCCCTACTACTTTGTTCTGTTCTGCTGCCCCCCGACCCCCTAAGCACCCAGGTTCTGGGCCCTGGCCTCAAGCTCCCCTTTGACCCAGATTCATTTCCCAGAACCAGTTAACTGCTGCTGCAGACAGAAGAACCGCTCAGAAATAGCCCATCCAGGACTGCCAAGTGCTTTTCAGCTCTAGTAACCCAGGTGCACAGCCGGACAGACTTCAGCCCTTGTTAGTGGGACAGAAACAGTGGACTCCCAGCTGAGAAGCCTGTAAAGTTAAACTGTTAGTGAAGGATGACAAAGGGATCCTGGTGCTAATCTATTCCAGGGAGCTAGCTCTTGGGGAAGCAAGTCCTCTCTTCTCCTGAGAAATTGGCCCGCTTGGAATTCTTGGTTTAGACAACTTTTTAAATCATACGGTGACTGACTTGAGACAACCTAGAGGGAACACTCTTAATTTGACACCAGATTAGTCAGCCAGAAATCTCTTGCAAATGTGCTCCATCTCTGCTTCAGCCAGAGCCTAATTAAGATCCTAGCATGGCTGTTTCTTTGTGCCAGCACCGTTATTTAGTTAATGGCCCCATTATCGTTAGCCTTGCAGCCACTCTGATATGCCACTGTAGAGATGCTCTTCAGTAAGATAGAATTTAGAAACAAACAAACAAACAAAAACCAGTTCCTGGGAGAATCAGCTACAAACCACACCAAGTCTACTCCCTACTACCATCCCCAGGACTCATCAATGCAGGCAGCCCTCGGGGGCTATGACCATAAGTCAGAAGCCTGCATTCCTGGCCCGGCTCCTCTTGCCCAGGAGATTTGGGAAGCAGGGCATGCACTTGCCCGCTGGAAGTTGGGAGAAACACTCCCGCTTCTTAAGTGGCTGCTGTTGAGAGAGCCATATACTCTGTAAACTCCAAAGCACTGTACACAAGTTAGCATTATTAGTGTATTCTGAGCCCTCTTTTTCTGATAATTAATTGATTGATGCAGCTCCTATTTGCCTGATTTCCTCTCTCACTGTGCATTGAACCTAATCTCTTCCTTTGCCAAGATTTCCCATTTTAGCCTAGAAGCACAGCCTCCAGAGCACTCATTAGGGGCTGAGAAGCTGCTGACGGGCTGCGATCTTGGCCAAACCCAGGCCTCAAGCTGACCACCCCAGAGCCGGGCACTTTGACTCTCAGACTGTCTCCACAGTGACAAGGAAGTCTGGCTCTTTTAGTTCCCCATGATATAAATAGCCAAGATATCATGTGCATGTGATTTCCTTCTTCTTTAATTGGTAGTTTGGATTCCACTGCACAATCAGCCTTCCCCCGATCAAGTCAATTAGATTCAGCAAATGCACTGGGTGCTTCTCGGTCTCTATAATTATCACTTAGTGTCAGAAATTGAAAAGTGGAAAGAAGCAAACCCTAACCATATGACTTGGAGCTGAATGTCAGCTTCTAAGAAAAAATTTTCCTGAGCCTAAGTCTTCATATTTTTGCTACTGCTTGGATCTTATTTAGCAGAGGCCACATGAATCTATATGTCTACAGTCTGATTATTTAAAAGCTAGCTGACCTTCAATAGCAGTGGCACCAACTGAGCCTCAATTCTCTGATCTGTAAAATGGAACTAATTTCATTTCCCCACCTGATTCTTAAGACTTGGGTAAGTGAGTGTAAAGACTGAAAGCTAAGTCATACAATTATATTGACTACTAAAGTCTAAATCACACAACAGGCATAAAAGAGCATCATTACTTTATTTAATAAAATGTTTTTTAATTGGCAGGGCAAGAAGTTAATTTGTAACAACACATTATCCAGCAACTGCCACTCTCAGTGTCACCTCTCAGAGCCATGCTTTTCAAGATTCACACAGTGATATGACAGCACCTGCTTTCGATTACAATCTAACTTGGTTTGTTAAGTAAATGCACTACAAGAGAGTGCAGATAAACAAGCTGGTACAAATGCATAGGTTTTGGATTCAGGCAGTTGAGGGGTTGGTTCTCCACCATGCGGTAGCTGCATGACTTTGCCCAGTTATCCAGCCTTGACATGTTCTGAAGAGGTAGTGAGATCGTATCAGTAAATTATCAAGCACAGAGGAGGCCATCAGTTAATGTTAGTTAGCTCCTTTCCTTCCTAAATCCTCACAACAGTACTAAATGGTCAGTATGTTAATTAACAATACTAACATGATCAAGGAAAATAGGCCATATTCATGTCATGGCTTCTAAATACAACACCCCTTCCACTCGCTGCTCTATAGCTATTTAAAAAGCCAATTGAGAATATGGTTTCCCAACATCAGTGGTGCCCTCAGGCATATATTGAGAGAAGACAGAGAGAGAGAGAGAGCATTTTGCTCAGTGCTCTTGACTAATGCTTCAGCCACAATTAAATGTTGCTACTGTACTTAGGACAAAGGACAAATGATCAAAGAAGACTAATTATAATGAATTATGATCCTTCTCCAAGTCTGCGCTTGATATTTCATCTGCCATGTGAAAGATGACAAAGCTGAGGAAATAACCGCCTGCCATCTGTCTAAAAATTCAAAGCAGGAGCAAAAAGTGCTCAGAGGGCAAGCCAGTTAACGATTAATTAAAATCTTAAAAGCGCTGCTCGCTAGTTAGTTTCTGGATACATCCAATCCTAAGGAGGCCAGGAACGCCTCGGGAGCTGGCATCCATCACTTCCAATATGACTTTCTAGTAGGTGGACAGATAATGAAGAGATTAAAGAATGTAGTCATCTTGGGTTCAAGACCAGCCCTATATCTCCCTGGCTCTTTTCTATTTAGGTCATTCAAGCAACCTCTGTGAGCCACAGTTTCCACATCAACAAAATAGGAAAAAATAAAAAAAGACAGTTATCAGCTACCCACTTTGCAAGGTCAATTTTAGACTTGTATAGTCGTATCTCCCACTCAATAAACTCAAATCAGATTCACTATCTTTCTCCCCAAAACTATTCTTACAGCACCTGTCTCTGAGAATGGCACTGCTATCCACATAGCCCTCTAATCACCCCCAATCTTGGAATTAAGGCAGACTTCCCCTCTCAGTCCCATCATCCTCCAGTGAGATGAATATTCCTAGCTTCCTGTCCAGCCCATCTCCTCTTCTCAGCTCCCATCTCCTCATTGACCCTTGGGCCTCCAGCTTCAATCTCTTCACCCCATCACTGATGCTCCTGCCTCATCCAAAAATTACATCCCAAAATTACTAATCTCAACAGGACATTTCCCTGCCTGAAGTCCTTTATTGGCTTCATGACATCTATTGCAGAATTTTTAAATTTCTTATGAGTAATATATATATGTATATATGTACATTTGGATCATTAATATACAAAACAAATTAAGGTAGAGCAGCAGAGATAGAAGAAGAAAACGGGACCCTACCTACTCATCCCCCAAGGCTGCCTCTGACTTACCCCAAGAACTCTGGAAAATATTTTAACTCCTATGATTTAAAGTCTCACACTTTTTTCTTTTCTTCATTTCCAAATCAACCTCTAATGACAGGTCACATTTTTAATACAAAGATAGATAGATAGATAGGTAGATAGATAGATAGATAGATAGATAGATAGATTTTTTTTTTTTTTTTTGAGACGGAGTTTCACTCTTGTTGTCCAGGCCGGAGTACAATGGCGTGATCTCGGCTCACCGCCACCTCCGCCTCCCGGGTTCAAACGATTGTCCTGCCTCAGCCTCCTGAGTAGCTGGGATTACAGGCCTGTGCCACCATGTCTGGCTAATTTTTGTATTTTTAGTAGAGATGGGGTTTCTCCATGTTGGCCAGGCTGGTCTCGAACTCCAGACCTCAGGTGATCCATCCACCTCAGCCTCCCAAAATGCTGGGATTACAGGTGTGAGCCACTGTACCCGGCCTAATACGAAGATATTTTTATATGCTCAGTTGTTTTACTGCGGCAGTCTCTTACATTTGAACACTGCTGCAGAGTCTATAAAGCTTATGCCATATGCTTCATTCAGTTATTCAATGCACCTGTATCAAGTATCAACTACACATCAAGCACTGTGCCAGGTGTTGCCAAAATAGAGTAAAAGTTCTCCTTGTTTTCTCACGTAACTAACAGTTTAATGGGGTGGGTAGATAAATACCAGCTTGAATTTATCTGGTAGATAAATACCAGATTATTTCACAATAATCAAACAGTCAAAAACGGTCAAATTTCAGCAATTTCAAATGGATAAATCTACATGAGCTGTATTTTATAGGATTCAATCCAAAATCAGTTAGTGGATGTGACATGTGCGATGATAAAAATGTGGAAACAGAAAAAGCAAATAGGAGGGATGTGCAAGCCTGAGCCAGAAACAGAAAAAATGTCCCAGAGGAGAGGAAGCTTGACACACAGTGGAAGTGGTGGTAATGGTGGGTGCTGGTGGTAATGGTGTTAATGGTGGTGGTGGTGATGGTGGTGGTGGTAGTTATGGTGTTGATGATAGCAGTGATGATAGTTGTCATAATGGTATTTGTGATGGTGTCGATGGCGGTGGTGGTGGTAGTGGTGGTGGTGGTGGTGTTGATGGTGGTAACGGTGTTAATGGTGGTGATTGTGGTGGTGATGGTGTTGATAGTGGTGGTGATAGTGATCATAATGGTATTTGTATGTAAGGGTGTTCGTGGTGGTAATGGTGATGATTTTGATGGTGGTGGCAGTAGTAGTATTGTTGATGGCGGTGGTAGCGGTGATATTGTTGATGGTGGTGGCAGTGGTGGTGTAAGCCAGCAATCCAAGAGCACATAAAGAAGTATAACTTAGAAACCTTTCAGAGTAATGTGAAAAACAGCACAGATAAATATTAGGCAATCCATATGACAAATGGAGAACGAAATAATTCAAACGTCCTGAACAGATGACTATTGCTCAAAGAGCAGGCATGTGGGAGGATAGAGGGCTCTTCTTGGGGAGGTGCTCCTCACACTTCAGCTGCTGGTGCAAGGCCCTAGCAGGGTCACACAGGGACTGCAGACCCCTGAGAGCAGGCCCCCCGCACTGTCATATCTGTGCTCCCTTGGAACTTCTTGCTTAGCCAGAGACCCTATCTGCTGATTCCCTACACTGCCATAACCCTGCTGCACATGTAGCTAAGAAGAGAAGCCAGAAAGCCTGCACTGTCTCCAGATTTTATGTCATTCTCATCTCAGTCTTTTCCGGCACCAAAATGAATAGAGAATTGCATGAAAGACAGAGATCAAAACAGAGCAAATTAAGTAGCACTCTTGAGGTAAAGGGAGGAAAAGAAAGATATAATAATATTCATCATAAATTTAGTAGCTAGTTATATTCACTACTTACTATGTGGGACACTGTGCTACATGCTTTGTAGACATGATTTATAAGTCATAACTACAACTTTTAAGTAGCTATCAGTTTCTTTATTTTTCACAGAGAGGTTAAGATTTGCCTAAGGTAAGTCAAAGCAAATAACGAAGCCAGGAAGCCAAGCTCCAAAGCCTTAGCCACACAACCCTTAAGCACTCTACTGTGGACATGTTTCCATAACCCAATGTACCAACTCAGTCCTAAAAACATATCTTGATGTCAGTATGGCTATTATTCCTGCTTGACACATAAGAAAAATGGCAACAGGATGGAGAAAGAGAATGTGATGGAAAGGGCTTGTAGAGAAAGTGAGATTGTGTAGGCAGCAAAAAGAGGAGAAAGATGCAATCCTCACTCCAGTTAGGGAGAGGCAAGAAGCAAATCCCCCACCAGCTATCAAAATAAAGAGAATCAAGACCTTGCCATTACTCAATTCCTCTAGCAGTTTCCAAACTGATTCTTTGTCTTTTGTATTCCGTATCATACTCCTGACAACCATGGGAATGAACAAATGAAGTAGAATTATCTTTTTTCTTGAAAAATATTCTGACTCGAACCAAGGGGGTTCAACAATTTGGGGTAACTTTTGCTGATATTTTCTGTGTTCCAGCTCCTGAAAGAAATGGTATTCCCAGGGAATCATGGCTGGCAGAAGCTGAGGTTGATATGCTTGTTATTTTTAGGTGAATATTACTTCCTTTCTCTGGGATCAAGCGGATGCTGTTGGAGGGCTCAGACGGGAGGAGCACAGACTACATTTAAAGGATGATGCAGAGATGTTGAGAAATAATTCAACACAGGACACAGCAGCACTGTTTTTCTTTTCTCCAAGCAGAAAGGTGGGAGAGAAGATATGTTTATAGATTATAAACTTCTGAATGAGGTCAGGGATTGGGTCAGCTGTGCTCACTATTGCATCCTCCTTGTCTGAAATAATATTTAACATGCAATAGTTGCTCAGTGGGTGGTTTCTGAATGAATGAATAAATATACTTGCACTTGCTTACAATCCAATCCTATCAGTCAAAAAGTCTGCTGATAACACTAACAATGGTGGTAGTAACAGCAACAATTAGAGACCAGTGCAACTCTGTAGAGAAACCTGAAGTAGGTGCAGGCCCCTCAGCCCACAGCAATGCACAGCAATTTAAGGTACATGGTCACAGACATGGCAGAATGGTGAGAACTGAACAGGGTGATGGAAGATGTGGCTCACGGTAGTATGCAGGTAATAGAGCATGCCAAGAAATAAACAAAGTGCTTTGATTCTACAGTGGTCCCAGTGACCCAAAGGCATGGTATGGGAGTATGGACAAGAAGGGCTATTTGGTAGCAGCCCTGCCATGGTGATGGAGCGAACTGCTCTGGCTACAGTGTGGCAAGCAGGGTGTATCAATCTAAGAGAAACTGCCAGTGAATGGAGAGACTCAATGCGGGAGGCTGATGACCTTCTGTTTCCTCCAGTGGAGACAATGCAGATGAAAATTCTGGGCATGAATATTAGTAAGCCTTCATTTCTACCCACAAGTCGCTGAGGCATGGGGAATGCTACCTCATGTGAGCCTGTGAGTACACTATGTGAGCATGCTTTATGTGAGTATTCAACTCTTTTAACCCAACGATGATACATATTCTTTCTTCCCTTTTTCAGATTAGAAAACTGATGCTGCATGAGGTTGGGTGTAGGCTTTGGAATTTAGAAATCTCACAGTAGGGACTTAAATCCAGATCTATCTTACTCCAAGGTATACACTATAATCACTGTTCTTTGTGTCCTTCTTGAGAGACAGAGCGAGGTCTTGGTCCCTGTTGCCTTTGGTTCCAGTTTCTCCAGCCTTTTTCTACTTCATTCTCCAGTGACATCTCTCTTCCAGAAGCCAGTCCCTTAATGCTTTTTCCTTTTGTCAGTGTCTTTATGCTCTTCTGGCACACAAATAGACTGAATTCCCTATAGACAGATGTGACCAGTTCCCCAGGATAGAGTTCATCTTTGTACCCTGGCACCTCTGAAAATGTCTGGAACAGAGTGGATGCTCTGTTTGTCATTGATAATAAAGATAATGCAATAAGATTACAAAGCCAAAGAGGGAAACACTCTTCTTAGAAGAGTTTCTACATCTCTCAGTCCTCCAAGGAACTTATATACCCTGGTTCACCCATTTCCTTTGTCCAGCTAGACCATCAGCACAAGCATGGACAGCTGTCTCCTGGTTGGGTTGGGAGTCATGTGATGAACTGAGGAGTCTTTGTGAAGAGTCTGTCTGGAACTGAGTCAGGGAAGACCCTGGAGAAACACAGTGGACTCTCCCAAGCTCTCAGGGCCTGAGGCCCAGCGGCAGACTGCCCTGTCTTCCAGCACACCCCACCCACCCAAACACACACACCACGGTGTGTGCCTTTCTTGTCTTCCTTTCCTTCAAACCCACATTACATGCTCTTTTTAACCTGCATCAAGCTCTTTAAAAATGGTAACCCCGCAGTGGGTGCTAGACCCTCCTTAAGATTTTCTTAGTGGAAAAATCAGCCCAGGGAGAATAGAGGGGTTGAGTTTATCACTGCCAAATTTGTCCTGAACTTTCCATTCCAGTGATCAGTGCCTTTTCCACAAGGCAGCAGTAACCTTCACTGACGTTCAGGTCCCTACAGGCTGGTGCTGGTCAGGGGATCTTCTGTGCTCCCTGTGTGTGCTGAATTGTGATATGGAACTCAAATGAACACACTGGAGAATAAACACAGAGCACTGTTGTTTCACCGTGGAGTTTGGTTCAGCTCACCAGGTATCATGCAGCTCCTCCTATGTTCCTAGCTATGCTGGATTCAGGAGACACAGAGATTGTCTAACACAGGGGTCCCCAATCTCCAAGCCATGGACCGCTGCTGGTCCATGGCCTGTTAGGAACCAGGCCACACAGCAGGAGGTGAGAGGTTGGTAAGCGAGCATTACCACCTGAGCTCCACCTCCTGTCAGATCAGCAACAGCATTAGATTCTCAAAGCAGCACAAACCCTATTCTGAACTGCACATGTGAGGGATCTAGGCTATGTGCTCCTTATGAGAATCTAATACCTGATGATTTCAGGTGGAATGGTTTCATCCTGAAACGGTATTCCCCCTATTCCCCTACCACTCGTCTGTGGAAAAAAATTGTCTTCCACAAAACTGGTCCCTGGTGCCAAAAAGGTTGGGCATCATTGGTCTAACAGACAAATAGGAGGCTTAATAATAGACCAGCTTAATAGAGGAATAAGGCAAATGAACATAAAATTCCTATCCAGTGTGAGTGGCATCACAGACGCATGGAAGTTTTTTTTTTTTTTTTTTTTTTTTTTTTTTTTTTTATTAGGAATGATTACTTAGCTCTAGGGTGACTTCAAAGACATCCTAATACTGTCTAGCACTTTGAAAAATGGTTTCCTAGATACCTATGATGATCGCAGGCATTCCAAGGAGAGGAAATACTACATTCCGTATTATGGAAGCGTCCTGAAAATGCAGGCTACAGAGGAGAACTGCAAAAGGATGCTGGTGTGGACCAAAACTCTAGAGAAAGGCTTCCTTCCTCAGCACTTAGACATGGCCAGGCCTGGGGCAGGCCAAGTGTCAGGCCTAGTGCTCAGGAGACAATGAGGCTTGCTGCAGCGTTTCTAATGGCAGCTCTATATTTCTAGGGAGTTGTTTTATTTGTTTTTTTTAATGTCACAATTTTGTTTCTATGTATTAGATACTGAACTTTCTTTTACTCTAGTTAGAAAAAATCGGAGTAGAAATCGCAAAATTACAGTCATGCACCATATAATGACATTTCAGTGAAAAAGGAACTGGCATATATGATGGTGGTCCCATAAGATTACAATGGAGCTGAAAAATTTCTATTACCTAGTGATGCATTGATGATCCTGACCCTGAGTAGGCCTAGACTAGTGTGTGTGTTTGTGTCTTACTTTCTAACAAAAAGTTTTAAAAAGTAAAAGACACCTGTAATCCCAGCAATTTGGGATGCAAAGAAGGGAGGATTGCTTGAGCTTAGGAGCTCAATACCAGCCTGGGCAACACAGGGAGACCCTTTCTCTACCAAATAATAATAATAATAATAAGTTTAAAAATAAAAAAAAATTAGCCAGTTGTGGTAGCACGTACTTGTAGTCCTATCTACTCAGGAACCACAGGAGGATCACTTAAGCCAAGGAGTTTGAGGTGGTAATGAGCCGTGATCACACCACTGCACTCTATCCTGGGCAGCAGAGTGAAGCCCTGTCTCTACCAAAAAAAAAAAAAAAAAAAAAAAGTTTTTAAATAGCAAAAAGCTTAAGAATAAAGATATAAAAACAGATATTTTTGTGCAGCTGTATAATGTGTTTGTGTTTTAAACTAAGTGCTATTACAAGAGGCAAAAAGTGAAACAATTTAAAAGTTTAAAAGTAAAATGTGACAGTAAGCTAAGGTTAATTTATTACTGAATAGATAAAATTTAAAAAATAAGTTTAGTGTAATCTAGCCAGGTGCGGTGGCTCACACCTGTAATCCCAGCACTTTGAGAGGCCGAAGTGGGCAGATCATGAGGTCAGGAGATCGAGACCATCCTGGCTAACACGGTGAAACCCCATCTCTACTAAAAATACAAAAACAAAATTAGCCGGGCGTGGTGGTGGGCGCCTGTAATCCCAGCTACTTGGGAGGCTGAGGCAGGAGAATGGCATGAACCCGGGAGGCGGAGCTTGCAGTGAGCGGAGATCGCACCACTGCACTCCAGCCTGGGTGACAAAGCGAGACTCCGTCTCCAAAAAAAAAAAAATGTTTACTGTAATCTAGGTGCCCAGTGTTTATGAAGTCCATAGTAGTGTACAGTAAACAGGCCTTCACATTCACTCATCACTCACTCACTGACTCACCTACAGCAACCTCCAGGCCTGCAAGCTCTATGTAAGTGCCCTGTACAGTGGTACCATTTTTCACCTTTTGTCCTGTATGTTTACTGTGCCTTTCCTATGTTTACACATGTTCAGATACAGTAATACTTACCATTGTGTCACAATTGCCTACAGTATTCAGTATAGTAACAAGATTATATCCTAAGAACAGCAGGCCATACAATATAGCCTAGGTATGCAGTAGGCTATGCCATGTATGTTTGCTTAAGTACACTCTATAATGTTTGCACAACAAAATCATTTAATGATGCATTTCTAAGAACATATTCCATCATTAAATAATGTATGACTATATATTATCTGAAAGTAAATGGCTGCTTATTATGGGGCAAACAAACAAAATCATGGCCCTGGGCTCTAGAGCTGTTTTCTTACTCGAGGGAGCCACGTGTGAGGTAAAGAGTGCTTGGAGTTCAGTTTTTGAGGGTTCAAATTCCAGTCCCTCCACTCATTAGCTGAATGACCTTGGGCAAATTACCAAATTACTTAAAGTGTCTGTGCTCTCAACTTCCTCATTATAAATGGAGATAATATTATCTACCTCACAGGAATATTGTGAAAACTCAATGAGAGCATGTTGCAAATGTTTTCCTCAGGTTAATATGTGCCTCTCAATTTTGTTTAATATGCCTTTTGATGTACAGATTTCCTTTAGCAGTTAACTTCCCAAATATACAATTTGCCTCTATAGTTGATTTCATTGTTAACTTTTTGTTTGCTTTGAATAGCTTTTTCCCTCCCTGAAATCAAAGAGATATCACCTGTGTTTTCTGCTTCTTTTGTAGTTTTACTTTAAACATTTAAATGTTTGGTCCATCTGAAATTGGGTGCTTTGCTGAGTGTTTTGAGATGAAAAGAAGAACTAACTTTTTTTATCTGAATGGTTGTGCAGTATATATGAAGTAATTGATCTTCTCCTCATTCATTGTAAATACTAGCTTAATAATACATTATATTTTACACTTGGGGCTTTTTGTTTTGTCTCCTTGATCTATTTTGTAAGTTATTTTGGCATTGTTTTTTATTTTTTTAACTGTTTGAATATGAGTGTAGCATATATTCTCCATTCTTTGTTTCTAAGATATTCTTTTATATCCTGTTCTATTCTTCCTCATAACCAGTTTTAGAAAGGGGAGTACTCATAGTTCAAACTTCTTAGAAAAACAAACCCATTACAAATAGATAAAATTGATGATACAGATAAACTACATAGCAAACAACTTCATGCCTTGTCTATGAAGGTTCTGGGAGAGCCATGATCTCAGAGGGTATGGAGCAGTTGTGGCTCCACTAGCACTGTGAGGAATGCTCAGTCTAATATATAGATGACTAAAGAACAAAATACCCACTTCCATCTGGCAATTGATCTGGGCACAGATATGAAAGAGAACAATAATTGCTGTGATTTACTGAGCAATTACCATAGGCAAGGCAGGCACAATGCCATGCCCAGAAAGGGAACAAAATATGATTATGAGAGAGAGCTTTGGATTCAGACAGTCCTGAGTTCCAGTTCCAATTTTATGACTACCTCACTGTGGAACTTTATATATCCATAGCATTTCTGTGACATGTAAAAATGACACATGAAAAGCATGTGGCTAAATCCCCACAGTAGACCTCCCCTTCAGCTAACCCTTTAGAAGCATCATCAAATTCAACTCCAATAAAAACAACATGCTTTTAACCTTCTCTCTGTTGAATGAGAAACAGAAGACAAGACTGTTAAATAACTCACCGAGATCTATGCAACTGGTTAATGTACAGATAAGTTCAAACTAGGTTGTTTTTTTTTTTTTAGCTCAAAACCTCAGGCTTTTAACCTGTGCATGGTCTTCCCTATATCTTTTCTCATAGTATAGACACCAGGTGCCATTGATACCTTGCACACTGGTTTCTCCCTACATAAAGCTATTGTGGAGACAATTTTGTGTGATGCTTAGTTTAGGTATTGTCTTTGGTTGATAATTTTTACTATTGAATTAATGCAATGGTTACAGACAACAAACCCTGGAAACGGTCAAAATCGGTTTGTAGATAGGGTAATCAATCATTCTGGTTTTCCCAGACTCTTCCTTCTTATCTGTAAGATTTGACTTCATAAGCTCTGTTGGCACATCCCAGGAAGACAAAAAAGAAGCTCTGAAGAAAAAGTACAATTATGAAGATAAAGACAATTTACGCATAATATGGCCTAGCTCCTGAGCGCTTTTCTAATTCTCTAGGTTAAGGTCAGATAAATAAATAAATTTTACTCATATCATTTATAAAAATAATGAATTTGTGTAGCATTTTTCAGCTCACATGATTTTTGTGTATATAATCCCATATAATAATAATAATAATAATAATAATAATAATCTGTGAGGTAGTTAAGTTTTCTTCATTTAAAATATAAGAAAACAGGCTCAGAAAGTCTTCTAAGATCACACAGAGTGGTACAGTTGGCAAACTGTCTACTGAGGATTCATACTCCTCTTTTAGAGTATAGAACTGTCTCTGGGGCATCCCCTGAGCCAGGGACTACATTATATAGAACCCCTTGCATCTAAGTGGGAACATGTGACTGACTGTTGGCCACAGAAATGTGGACAGAAGGCATGGGAATCCTCCTTCAAACCATCTCCATAAAATCCTCCACATTTTCTCCTTGCCATGTGCTCAATGGTTGTTGGGCAAATACTCAGGGAGACTTGACAGTTATATGACAAATGTGATAAAGCCAAAGGAGGGAAGAAATCAGGTTATTGAATCAACACATGACTGTATCTAATATATGTGCTTATTATAAGGGGTTTAGAACTCCAATTGTGGCAGGAAAAAAAAAGGAAACTCCACAAGATGACAGCTGATCACAAGCACATTTTGATCCAGTTTTACAAAAATGTGCTAGTTCAGTCTCTCAGTGAATGAGTAAAAGGGTGGTTTGTATTTATCTATCTGAGGTGAAGAAAGACGATTCTCACATGGATATTATACCATAGCAAAAATAAAAAGGAATTTCAACTTGTAATGCAAACTACAAGCTACGGATAACAGAAACCACAAGGAATAAATTTAACGGAAGAAAATGAAATAAATTGTGTTCTACACATTACAAGTCAAATCTTATAGATTTTTACCAGAAAGCTCATGGAGTTCTGAAAATGAGGATGTGGTATTCACTGCACAGACACAGCTGATTCAGCAGATGTAGTGAATACATAATCCGTCATGTTCTGGATGGACAGTCTGACTTCATAGTCGTAAACAGAATTGTGTCTAACAGCCCAAGGCTAACACCACAAACAATGAAACACATCATTATGAGTTTATAGAACAAGGCTAAGAATACTAATAATTATTTCCATCATGGCTGTGCCATAAATAGGGTTATTAGACATCAGCCTAGATAACAACTCAGCTTTTGCAAAATATCATAGATCTGGGGACACTCACAGTCTGGCAGAAAAACACTAGAAGAGGCCATGCTGGATTCCAAATAGAAGAGATATGAATCCTACTTAACCATTATGGCTTTCCATAGAGATAACATTTTTTTGTTTTGAATTGTCAAACCTATAGAATCCTTTCAACTATATTTCTCTTTTTCTATCCTGGATGAAATTCTTCAAAAACAATCATGCAAGTAGGTCTATAGTATCATCACTCTGTGAGGCAATGTATAATTCACATGGTCTTTTTGCCTCTTGGGGCAGACTTTCAAAATGTTTGATGCATATATTGCTGAAGCCTAGTACAGCACAGAAATCCAAATGAGAAATCATGTATTCAGTATCTTGAAATAAAATAGACAAGCGGAGGCACACAGAGGAAAGCTGATATACATTCCCTGTTAAGATTTTTCAGTCGCTGTTATTGATTTTATTTACATTTGCTGCTCTTCCTCTGAGAAGTTAAATAAACTACTTGTTGAGATGAATGGAAGGTTGGCTGCTTTGTTTTGTGAAATGGGAAACAAACACCCAAGCTCCCCCACACCATCACTCCTGGGTTTTGCTAAACTGTTTGCATTTATCAGATAAATTTTCTAATGTTAATATTTACCTACATGAATTCTCGCTATTCATCATGTTCACAGGTGATTCTTCAATTCTTTAAATATTTGACAGCCAAATCAATTGTACTGGAGGCCTTCTAGGATCAAATCTGTACTAATGAAACTGAGACAAGTCATATAATATAATCCTCATGAGTGTGGACTCTGAAGGAAGACTGCTTGGGTTCAAATTCAAGCTCCAACTAGATATGCTAATTTGAGTCATCTAGATGAGTTATTTAAGTTCTCTGCATTTCAGTTTCTAATTATGAAATGGGAAAAATAATTTCATCTTCTTCTAGAGTTTTCTTGAGGTGCGTACAAGTTGAATTGTTTACAACACCTAGACCACTGTCTGGCACACATAGGTATTACAGAGGTACAGAACTGCTTACTATTATATTGCTATTCTTTTTTGTTCCAGGAAGAAGCAGCTCTTCAGTAGCCATTCAGTTAACATAGATGATAAGGCTTTTAATTTAGAAAAATACCTGTGATACCAATTTAATGATTAAATGATGTTGAGTTAAACACTAGGGAAAATATATAAACAGAGAGAAACACTCACTAATAGAGAATGACTATGGAAAACAAAGCCTTCAGTTGTGGCAGGGCACCTGTTGAGTATTTTATTAGGCTGTCCATTACATGGTAATTTTTGTTGGATTCAATAAGATTTACCAAAATAAAAATGTCAATGTTGAACTTGATAAATGATTTTGTGTTGACCAAGTTAAATCCACACTAATTATGCAATCAATAAATGTATTTAAAGTGCCTTTTTTAAAAATCCCCCTGAGCAGAGGATGAGAACAGTTTGACTAGAGAGTGGCTTTGGGTTTCACAAGTCAAATTTATGAGAAGCTTTGGCAACAAGAGATTTGAGTGATGCTTTCAAAGCTGCTGCAGAAGAGGGTGTAGGCAGATTTCTTCAGAACACAACATCAAAAAGAGCAGTCAAAAGTTGTAGATTTTGGCTTATTATATAAAGCATGAGTTTTCCCACCAAGGAGAAGCTGAGTAACCAGCTGCTAAGGCCAGTCTGCAGGGTTTTTAACTGCTTGACTTGCTAGAAGATTAGCCAGAATGAGACCAAAGGTTTGTCCATCCTCAAGTGCTCTGATGGTATGGGTTCTATTGCAGGTCTTATCTGTGCCCACCAGGCCTATAGGCACCCACAATAACTCAGGGAAGCCGTCTGGAAGATATAAACCAGCATTCCCCAAAGAGAGGCCCATGGGAGTAATTAAATCCTAACTTAAACAAAACAAGTAGGTTTCTTTACTGCAGGATTTATGAGAACTTGTAGTGTGCTAATTCATTTTATAAAAATTTACCAGAGAGGGAAATGTTGAACTTGATATATAAAAGTAAAGCATATCTCAAACTTATTTTTCTATAGACCACTCCACTCTGTCATGCATCCTCTTGCAGAACTACTGCTTAAAAACAAACAAACAAACAAACAAAATCCACAGAAACCACTTTTATAGAGCTTCTTTCCAAACCCATGGCTAGTGTCTCATTATGGAGGAGAAGAGTGTATCATGCCACCCATAGTCTTCTGCTATCTCTCTCCCATCAGACTGTGAGTTCTTATAGCCCTGAATGAGTTACTGTTTTGATCTTCACCATTTACACTGTCCTTGATACAGACAGGTTGCTCAAAAAAATGTATATGAATAAATGAATGATTGGAGTAAGTGGAGCTGTTTCTACCCTGAAAGACGCTGAGTAGGGAATGACAGCCTGGGACCACACATATGCTTGATGTGGCCCCATGTGAGGTGGTCCTGATGTGCTGAAGATGTGAGTTCCTGGGAATGTGTCTCTTGGGGGCATTTAAGTTCATCTTAGTAGAGACAAATGCAAGAATGCATGAATGCATACACAGATTGACTCATCACAGACTTCAAGTTATTCGTTCTTTGTTATTGATTGTGATTATGAATTCTTTCCTTTTCTTCCTCAGTACCTACAGCAATCTGGGAAGCCAGACCAGCCGCAAGCTAAGGCAAATGCAAAGATGATTTCATCTTGGAAAATGAGTTCTATCTTCATTCAGGCTGGGCCTCGTGCCAGTGCATGAGTGCAAGGATAACAAAACACCTGGCCTTTCTTCTGAAGATCTCACACGCTCTTCCAGATATCTGTCCGCTGACTTTATGTTTTGCAAAATGTCCACTAGACATTCTTCCTTTGTTGGACCCCTGTTTAACTTGCATCTCCTCTGAGAAAACTTCCTCTACTACCAGGGAAGCTGACTGCTGCCTCACCTGAGCTCACTGCATCATCTGGAAGCCTTGTTCCAAATGGCCCCACATGATTCAGATAGCTCCATCTCTTTCGGACCTGCCCTAGGCTCGCAGAAAGAGTCTTTGCTTGAAGAACAGAATAAAGGGCCTGATGGCTGCTGCATTCATTCCAGTGCTTCTCCTTTTCTTGCTATTTCCCCTATTCATTCAGTGTAAAAGATAATTACGCACTGAATGAGAGAAGGAGTTATGTTACTCTTGAGAAATTGCAGAGCTAAGGCTTCACAGTTAACTTTCAGAGCAGGCACTGGAGTTTAATAGAGTTTTCAGTTACTTTGAGGGTACAAATTGGATATTCAATGTTATACAAATAAATAAATATATATATATACACATAATTGCCGAATTATAGACAATTATACACGCATGAATATATATGTATACAAATTCACCAAATCAGTAATTAAGTGCAATACAAGTTGAACAAAAACTTTTTATAAAATCATTATCAATAACAAGATCCAGAAAGAAATCTCCTTCGTGATATGGAGGTGAGAGCATTCTAATCCAGGGGAACAGGGAAAAGAAGCAGCCATTTGTGGGAGAGAATTGAGATTTAGATGTTTTGAACACAAATTTGATATCCCTATATTTATGTTCATTAAAAATTAAATCTATTACATCCACAAAAGTATATTAATAAGATATGAGCCCTTGAAAAGCAGAGAACATGTCTAGCTATCCACCACATGCTCGGTTCCCGGTTCATGGAAAATACTCTGTAAATGTATGCAGAAAACTTCATAAGTAAAATTGTTTAAAATACGTATTTTTAAATCCATATCTTAAGCAGTGCAAACATGATTTCTTTTCTCTAGTGTTTTCTTCCTTGTTAAATCCCAATTTTTCTAGATGCTGTACAGTGGGTGGGGGCTGCCACAGGCAAAACACAAATTTGACGTCCCTCTCCAGAAAAATCGCAAGTGGAGCACATTATACATTTCCCTAGTAAAACTGAATACCTGTTTCTAATAGTAGATTATGATTCTAATGGCTGAAGATATCCTCCAGGCACTGACTGGAAATAATCTGCAGCACTGTATTTCTTAGGGATGCACATTTCTTGGGGAAACTAGATAATCTTTGAATGCTTCCTCTATTTGGGACTAAAATCAATGTTCTCATCACCATCCCTCATTTACCCCTCCAATAAGTCCCATTTTGTCATCATTCAACATTTAAATGGCGTAACGGAACTGTATCTAGTGAAAGGAGGTCTCTATAGGACAAGTCTTGCACCAGTTGAAGGTGTGTAGGAATGAGTGTGAACATCAAGAGCAGCTATTTATATTTTACACAGCAGAAGGCCTTGGAGATTTTGTATATTCATTGAAAAATTCCCTATCCACTAGAACACCACATGCAGATGAGCCTTAAGCTCTTCTGACACACAGTTTCTGAACACCTCCAAAGTTCAGTAATACTTTTGCAATTTTCAAACCAAAAACTACTTAAGAGAGGAATGCAACTCTGCTAGTTGTTACATAGAATACAACAATGAGGCAAATTCCCTGATATGAAATGGCTGAAAGCCATAGGTATTTGTGTGTGTATCTGGGGATGGAAGGAGTAGGTAGGAAGAATAAATACATATAAAATCATGAAGCATACTGACTTAGAAAAGCAACATTTAAAGTGTGAGTGAAATTTTGGAGAACATATATGCACTGATTAATTCATTAACTCATTCTTTCAATGGTAATTTTTTTTCTTATTTATTAATTTTTTTAGGGATGGGGCCTCACTATGTTGTCCAGGCTGGTCTGAAACTCCTGGACTCAAGAGATCCTCCTGCCTCAGCTCCCAAAGTGCTGGAACTACAGGCATGGGCCACTGTGCCTGGCCTCCCCGACTGCTGGTTGCCTGCACTCCATGGTCTATAAGCTTAAATTCAAATAGAAGAACATTCTCAGAAAGAAAGAAGTTCGTTTTGGCACTCTGCATTTACCATAATTTGGGAGAAGTATCCATTTCTGCCCACTGTCTCCATTCCTAGAGAGTAGCATTTGAGACATTGTTGTTTTCTTGCACAGTTTGCAGTGGCAACAACAGCCCTGGTAAACAAGTTTTGTTTGAGATTCCTGTCTTTCTTCTTCTCCTATTAGAAAACTCCTAATTACTGTCTCCTCTTGATCCATTTTTTCTGGCATTCTAGGGATGCCCTCAGGGAAGGTTCTGTCTAATGACATACCATCTACTGTTTCTGGGAGCAGGTATATAGATTCCTGAGGAATAAGAAATCTGCCTTCTTAGAGAAATATGATTTCCAATTCAGAGCCAAAATTTCATAAGGTTTTCAGGCATGGGGGCAGGGGACATTGGGGGAAGCAGTTTTGAATTTTTTTTTCTTCATCTTTTAAGTTCCAGGGTATGTGTGCAGGATGTGCAGGTTTATAACATAGATAAATGTATACCATGCTGGTTTGCTGCACAGATCAGCCCATCACCCAGGAATTAAGCCAAGCATCCATTGGCTATTTTTCCTGGTTCTCTACCTCCCCTGTATTCCCTCCCCATGATGGGACCCAGTCTATGTTGTTCCCCACAATGTGTCCATGTGTTCTCATCGTTCAGCTCCCACTTATAAATGAGAACATGTGGTGTTTGTTTTTCTGTTTCTGCATTAGTTTTCTGAGGATAATGGCTTCCAGCTCTATTTGTCTCCTTGCAAAGGACATGATCTCATTCCTTTTTATGGCTGTGTAGTATTCCATGGTGCATATGTACCACATTTTCTTTATCCAGTCTATCATTGATGAGCATTTGGGTTGATCCCATGTCTTTGCTATTGAACAGTGCTGCAATGAATATATATGTGCATGTATCTTTATAATAGAATGATTTATATTCCTCTACATAATTGTTAAACACCTACTTTGTACCAATACTGTGTGAGTTTAAAATCCACAGTTTCTTCCATTGTGGAACAAACTGCATGGTCCTGTGAGAAAGATGCCAAAGCAGATAAGAACATTCACAGCACAGGGAAGTGACCTTATCAGCCTGAAATGTGAAGGGAGTTTCCTTGGATATTCTGACATTAAGCTGGGTCATGAACAAATAAGTAGGAGGTAGTTGGGGAAAATGGCAGCCTCTGATAGTGATCACTTGGTATCACAAGTGAGGGTGTGGTCTTAGGAATGCAGATAATTTGAGCAAGGATATTAATCCCCATTTAAGTATCTGAGTGCTGATGGCCAAAGAAGCACATTAAAGTTTGGTAGGTTGAGGCCAGAGAGTAAAGTAGCCTGAATGTAAAGCTAAGAATAAACTGGTTCTGTACTCAATAGAAGGCTTTACCCAGTGTAATGAAATGAGACTTTTAATAAATTCAGGCTGGTGGCCTTCTGGAGAATGAAATAGAAAGACCCAAATCAGTGAAACAGAGTTACACAAGTTCAGGAGTGATTTTACTGGAATACAACAGAGAGGAGAAAAGGACCTGGCTCCCAGGCACATGTTTAGGGTATAGAATCAGTAAGTCTTGCTGTTGGAGTGGTATGACAGGTGGAGAGGAGAGGAAAATCCAAATTATTTCCCAAGTTTTTAGCGGGAGAAAGTACTTGGATAACTACACCAACCAGCAAGCCAAGGGAAACAGTGGGAGAATGGCATTTAATCAGAAAATGTCATTTTAGACACAGAGAGCCTCTAAGAAGGCATGCTTATTACATCCTTCTCCAGATGAACCTAGGATAGAAGTGACATGCTAACATCCTGCAGTCAAGGAAAACTGAAAGGTATGTCCTATTTGTCCAGCACAGGAAAAAACAGATCAGTTAAATAGATAATTGCCAAGGCCTTTAGATGAGGAATGACATCCACAATACTCTAATTTTCTACTGCGTCCTTCAAATGTTTATGTCCTTGTGGGTACTTGAGCTGACCACCCTGGTGTGTATCGAGAAGGCATACATACAGTTTGGGAGTCATCTGCCAAGGCAGCTCAAATAATGGGATTTAACTATGTCATTCTGGGAAAGGTTATAGGGTGCAAAAAAAAAAAAAAAAAAAAAAAAAAAAAAACAAAACTGGCCTGGGGACAGCCTCTATGAAGAATTTGCTTAAGAAAAGAAGAAACTTAGACCTTCCAAATGCTTTGTGTGTTGGAGTTAGACAGAGGATATTAATTAGAATCTCAACTGTCTCTGTAGCATGGCTTTTGAAACTAAATTAAACCTTATTTTCCTTAAATATTTGATCAGACTGTTATAGCATTTATTCTTTCACATGTTACATGCATCCAGGTCACTGCTTATGCAAATCCATCTTTGTTGGTTCTGTATTAAGTAATTTTACAAATAATCTGATAATAACATCAGTCAAGGATTTGACCTGTAGCACTCTTTATTGTAAACATTTGGAAGGGAAAACGAGCCAAGATACCTGACAATAGAGGCAATCTTCCAATTGTTTTTTATATGCTTCTCATAATATAGTTTCAATGAAAACTTTTCTGTTCCTATGTCATGTCCTGAATTTGCCTTGGAGCTTTCACACCTGTCTTTCCCTCTGCTTTGGAAACTTCTAGCAGCTCTACATGTCTAATGCCTTTTCATTGGTCCTGTCTAGCCCACTCTAATCGAGAAGGCCCTCCCCTCATTTTCCCCCCTCCACCTTAGTATTTTCTATCAGTGCATCTTCAGTGCAGCACTAGTCACAAGTTAAATTATATATTAGATATTTATTTATCAATTGTTTGTCTCATTCTGTGTATAGAATGCAGCTCATGAACTATTCCAACTTCTCCTTTTCTTTAGTCACATTAAAATAATATTTTGGGCTGGGGGTGGTTGCTCGTGCCTGTCATCCCAGCACTTTGGGAGGCCAAGGTGGGCGGATCACCTGAGGTCAGGAGTTCAAGACCAGCCTGGCCAACATGGAGAAACCCCGTCTCTACTAAAAATACAAAAATTAGCTGGACGTGGTGGCACAAACCTGTAATCCCTGCTACTCAGGAGGCTGAGGCAGGAGAATCACTTGAACCCAAAAGGCGGAGGTTGCAGTGAGCTGATATTGTGCCACTGCACTCCAACCTGAGTGATAGAGCAAGGCTCCATCTCAAAAACAAAAAGAAACAAACAACAAATTTTTTTTAAGAGAATGAACATGTTAATTTATTGCTGGAGAAGGACTGCCAAATGTTGATAGTCTATCATTTCTTCTTTCATTTATTAGCTGGGATACTTTGATATAGAAAAGTGCAAATTATTGCTTTCCTTTTATTTCCCAGTATTTATGATAATGGCTGTGTTCCCTATTATCCCCATAGGTGACCTGTTCACCTCTTACGATTTCTTCATAATGAAAGCACTATGGAGGAACTCTGTGTTTATCACATCATAGTGAGTTTCCAGGGTTTGAAGACAATTGGCCCAGATCAAGAGCATTGAGATGGAGCACAGATATTGCCTCTTCTTTAAAACCTTCCTCAGTTATTTCAGTCAGAATCACATAATCCCTCCTAGATGCTCCCTTGGCATTTTGCATATACTTCGATGGACACATTTTGTTGGAATAATATATAACAGTGATTAGGAGGATGATCTGTACAGAAGAGGAAACTGGATTTAATCCTAGTTGTGTCACTTAGAAACTGTGGGTGCTTGTCAAGTTACTAGAGTTCTTGAAGTCTTGGTTGTCCCATATGAAAAAATGGTTGTAAAAGGATTGATGAGATATTTGGTCAAAATAATTTATCAAACTGCATGAAACGGTATGTTCTTAAAAAAGTTAATCTGTATTATTGTAATTCTCCACATGTCTAGCACCCAAAAGGACTATGAAGTGCTTGAAAGAAAGATAATTATTTTTTATTTTTTTTACCATCTAGAACAATATAGGTGTCCAACAAATATTTTTTAAATGAGTGATAACCCAAATTACCAAAGCTGGTGGTTTTGTCCTAGGCTACTCATCACTTGTAATAGTAATGTGTCAAGTGGGATATCACAATGGAGAAAAACCCCAAGTGCATCCCCTGTATCCTAACATCACAGAAGTTGTCCCAGGGCTTTTTCCTCTCCCTCTCCCCTTCTTTCTTACTCCTCTAAGGTCTACAAATATGCTGTTGAAGACTCAGGTTGTGATCTATAAACCCTTTCTTCACTGAAAATCAGATTTGAATCTAAATGCCAAGGGAAGTATGTAAAAGTCAAAGACATTCCAGAAGTATCTATTGAAAGTTCCACTGCTGATTTATTATTCTAGCAGCTGTCTCCCTCTAAGGAAAGACACATACTGAGCCCAATTATATCAACTTCAGGTTCAGCCTACAACACCAAAAACCAGCTGGCATAACAGACCTGTTAGAAGTCACTTCCAAGTGACTTCTATGCACCTGCCTCCTAGATGTATCTTACTTCACTAAAAAAAAGAAAAACAAAAAAAAACCCACACAGAAAGAAGATCTTTGGTGCTCAATAGTCCTCGCCTGAAGGCTTTACTTTTTGTTTCTGATATGATTTCTGGCTGATGAATTTGATAAATGTGTAGACTTTGGCTATTTTTCTTTCCATAGGTAACACTGAGCCTTAAAAGTAAAGCAGAAGCAGAAGGGCATGGAGACCGAGCTGCACCATCTCCCAATTCCTCTCTGAACTCCAGCCACCCTGCTGTTTCCTTATTTGCTCAAATGTACCATAAGCCTTCTTGAAGCTTATGCCCATGTTATGCTTCCATGTGGACCTCCTTCTCAGTAAACCCATCCTTTGCCTTATTAACTCTTACTGACATTGGAGATCCCAGTTAATTGCCATTTCTCTGTGAATGCATCTTTAACCAGGCCAAAGAACTTTCTATGAGTCCTTCAAATTCCATCTTACAATTTATAATTATGTTCACTGGCATGACTGATTTAGTATCTACCTCCCTCTTTCATTCGCAAGCTCCATTATGCTGGGACTAGGAATCTTGTTTCACATGTAACACAGAGTAGTGTCTCTAGCATACAGTCAGAATCAATGACTATTAATTGAATGAATGCCTAATGAAACATATCAAGTAGTCAGAAGGAAAGGTAATTCACACGCATCAATCATTAATTAATGCTAGGCAAGGGACCAGGTCAGTGAATGTAAACACACATTATATCCTACCATTCTCACTCTAACAAGGAGGCATCATCACCATCTCTGTAAAAATGCAGAAATTCGAACTTGAGGAAGTGAGTCATTTGCCTACAAAACAACAGCAATCCCACAATAATAGGTATTAGAACTAAATTATCAAGCTCTGGAAAGAAAGTAACATTGTAAGGGACAAGAATCTCTACTCGGATGCCGGGCATTATTGACTAAAACTTGCAAATATCCTCAACGTTTAGTAAGAGAGCCTCCTGGTGATCAGACAGGTGATTGCTCACCACAGCAGGCTGTGTGTGATTCTGATGATGTGGTGAAGATTTCCTTTTCCTCAGAATTTTCAAAGTAATTTAATTATTTTCCTTATTTTCATCTGTTATTAATACACCACGCTTGGTTTTCCCCATCTAGGAACCAACTGTGTGTCCCTCTTCTTAAAGATTTGCGGGGATCCTCTTCCAACGCCCATGTTACTACAGCACTCTCTCATCACTGTGAAGGCCGGTTCATTTTCCCTGCAAAACCAGGACAGTCATTGAATTGGCCTCTTATACAAAGTACTGATATTTATACAACTTTTTATGCATGTGAAAATGAAGTTTCCGAATGAAAGTAACTATCAAGTTCATGGAAACAGTGAATAGCAGACACTGGATTTGAAACTACATGTACTAACATGAAACCCAATGTTGTTTCTACTGCAGTATCGTTTACTCACAAATCATCCTCCCTCCATCACAGATGCCAAGGACAGAAATCTGCTACCAAAACCATTTTCTCTGAAATCCTTTCTATGTGTATTAATGGTTTATTGCTCCCATTTGAATACCAATATACAAACTGATATTTTTTGTTTGTTTTTTAAAGTTAACATATATTTCTCTCCTTGGTGCCAGACAAGTATTCTTTGTGTGGACCTCATTTCTTGCTTTCCAGCAAAATAATCAGTGTCCAGATAAAACTATTACTTCTAAGAGTCTACAAATTGCTCCAATATTTAAACCTAGCTAAGAAAGAAGGATTAACTGCTAATCTGCAATGCCAAAGGAAATTCCACAAATTTCTAAATCCAAGGGGATTTGTTATGCATTTATATTACCTATAGCCACATTCCTTTCTGGGAAGAAATCCAAAATATGTGCACATTTTCTAAATTTAAGCTGAGTCAGCAAACAATTTACTATAGTCAGCAAGGACCACAGTAAACAATAAAACTCTCATTTGGATTGCTCCTAAGATTTAAAATACATTTGCAACCAAAGCATAATAATTAGTGTGAGACAATATGAAAAAGCAGAGTACTTAATGTAAGCTAATATAATGTAATGTCTTAAGTGTTTAGCAGATGATTTTTATGAATCCAGATAAAAGAATTGCAATCATTTACCATGGGACCTATCTTCTTGCAGCCTCCTGGATTACAGGCAAATTGATTGCATAGTTCAAGCATTCAGGAAAAAGTTACCATCTCCACAAGAGTTCTACAAAGTCATGTTTAAGCAATGTTACAGATAAGATATTAGCCACATCTCATGGCTTCTGAATCTCAATTATATTAACAATCAATTTTCACTGCAAAGCCTCTGAGACACAGGAAACATCAAAATCAACCAAAATAACAGGATGGAGAACTAAAGAAGTAAAAAACTATCATTAATGAAGCAAAAAGCCCAAAAGTATAGCATACATATAAATAAAACTAAAAGAAGGCTGTTTGAAAAAAAAAAATCAAACAGGCAAACTAGTAGAAAGGATGATTTTTTTTTAAATGAGAGAAGTAAAAATGTACATTATATATAATAAATGAGATGTAAGTATGTACACAGAGGAGATATTTACAAAAATTTCAAAAAATATGGGCAAATTTGGTAATGAAAATAATAATCTAGAGAAAGAGGATGATTTTCAACAGAAAATCATGTTCTCAAATTAAATACCAAAAGATGGAGAACCTGTAGAGTCCAGTGATCATAGAAAAGATGGGAAACATAATCTGCCATTAGAAAATGTCCTAATGCCCACATGGCTTTCCAGATATGCTCTACTTACCTTAATATAAGACATTATACCCATTTTACATCAATAATATTAAACAGCTGAATAATGTACAATGTTCTAAAACTTATTTTATGAAACCTAAAACAAAACAAAGCAACAACAATACATATTATTAGCTAAAGTAACAACAATAAAACCTATTAATAGCTAAAGCTAATAAACATCATACCATAAAAACATGATATACATATTACTTGTATACATGGATACAAAATTGAAAGTGAAATACTAGCAAAGTGAATCCAGTAGTGTATTACAAGAATAAAACACCATGACCAAATTAATTTTATTCCAAGAACACAACATTAAATATATAACTAATTAATTAATTTTAAAAAGTAAAATAGAAATCAGGACTTCCCATTCACAATTATTCAGAATTGTTTTAATAATTTAACTAATGTAATAGGATATGTAAATTAAGTAATAAATATCAATTTTCCATAAGAAACATAAAAGCAAACTCTACAGATATTATGATGATACACTTTGAAAAACCCTAGAAATTACTAAAGAGTTAAAAAATCCTAAGGTAATTTAATAAAACAAGTAAGTTATACATATGGGGGCAATTTTTGCTTATCATCATTGTCCCCCTCTCAAAAGAAGAAAGAAAGATACGTTTAATAAAATAGTTGAAGGTCATAATTTGTTTTAAAGTATAAAATTTATTGAAAATTACATAAAAGAACCACAAACAAATAGAGAATATCCTGTGCTCATGGAGGAGATATCATATATTTATAAATGAATTATTTTCCCCAACTAATATACACATTTAATACAATTTCAAACAAAATCTTGATTTTACAAAAACCCAGCAAATGACTTTGGTGTGATATGGTAGAACAGATATCTAAGAACTAAAAAAATGCTGGAGAAAAAGATGAGAAACACTCTTTCTTGACTTTAAAACATTACAAATAATATTATATTGACTTAGAATTGGACAAATAAGCCCTAAGAAACAAGTAAGCATTTCATAAATAAACACAAAGGTATAGTAGAAGTTAATGTACAGAAAGTAATAATTTAGGGTCAGGACCAAGGTGGCCAACTAGAAGGACTGTCATTCAGAGACTCATATGAAAAATAATAATAATAATAATAATAATAAGCGTGTTAATCCATCACCAGTAACAAAGGTATCCAAGTTCTGTCATCAAAATTGACTAGAAGGCTAGCATGACTCATGAAGAGAAGGAAGAGCAGTGTGGTGTGGTGGCCCACCTGAAAGCCACATGGGGAAGAAGAACTCCCTCCCCTCAGCCACGGGAGGTGGTGAGTGAGCGTGCTACTCAGCTGGGCGATCTGCTTTTTTCACAGAACTGTGCAACCCATGGAAGGGAAGATCCCACTCATGAACCCATGCCACCAAGGGCCTAGCATCCCAACCCCGGAAAGCACAGATTGTTACAGCCACTCAGCTGGAATCTGCTTAATCCTAATGAATTCCTGGGGTGAGGGGTGACCAGCACCAACTGCAGCTGCCTGTTGTCTAAGTGGTTTAAGCTCCTTGGGGAAGGGGCAGCAGCCAGCACTGGGACTTGCAACTGCCTAATACACTAAGCTCCCCGGGCGGGGGAAGGGCAGCAACCATTTCTACAGCTCCAGGCTGCACTTTTCACCTGCTGGATCCAGAAAGGCTGGATGGTTTGGTCCCAAGACTTGTCCCCACAGCCCAACATACTGGCTGTGGCAGTCTGTGGCCAGAGGGCCTCTTCAGGCCTAACCCTGACCCATCCTTCCTCAGTGGGCCGGGCTTTCTTGCAGGACCTCCAATAACTCCAGCCAGAGGCTCAGGGACAGATTTTGGATCTCCCTGGGCCTGAGCCCCTAGAGGGAGGAATGGCCACAGTCTCTGCAAAGCAGCAGACTTAGCCTCGCCTCGTGGTAGTTCTGAGGAATCTGGGCAGCCCAGAAGAGTGGGTTTCCCCCAAGCGAAGCACACTCTCTCCACCAAAGGACAAAGTGTTTTGTAAAATGGGTCCTGTTCCCCATCCTACCCAACTGGGTGAGACCCTCCAACAGGGTTTGTCAGACACCCTATTCAGGAGCGATCCTACTGGCTTCAGGTTGGTGCCCCTCGAGGTCAGAGGTCCCAGAGGAAGGAATAGGCACCCATCTTTGCTGTTCACCAGGCTACTTCAGTGACATCTCCAGGCACGGGAGCAAATCAGCTGAATAGGGCCTGAAGTGAGCCCCCAGCAAACTGCAGCAGCCCTATAGAAGAGGGACCTGACTACTGAAAGAACAACAAACAAGCAGAAAGCAACAACAATGGCATCAACAACAACAACAACAAAAAGCCCCTACAAAAACCCCATCCAAGGATCAGCAACCTCAAAGACCAAAAGTAGACAAATTCACGAAGATGAGAAAGAATCAATGTATAAATGCCAAAAATCCAAAAGGCCAAAGTGTCTCTCTCCTCCAAATGATCGCAACGTCTCTCCATCAAGGGCACAGAAATGGACAGAGAATCAGATGGATGAATTGACAGAAGTAGGCTTTAGAAGGTGGGTAGTAAAAAACTATGATGAACTAAAGCAGCATGTTCTAACACAATGCAAAGAAGCTAAGAAACTTCATAAAAGGTTAGAGGAATTGCTAACTAGAACAACCTGTTTAGAGAGGAACATAAATGACCTGATGAAGCCAAAAAACACAGCGCAAGAACTTCATGAAGCATACATAAGTATCAACAGCCGAATCGACCAAGCAGAAGAAAGGATATAAGAGTTTGAAGGCCACTGTACTGAAGTAAGACATGCAGACAAGAATAGAGAAAAAAGAATGGAAAGGAATGAAAAAAGCCTCCAAGAAATATGGGACTATGTGAAAAGACCAAACCTATGATTGATTGGAGTACCAGAAGGAGAAGGGGGAATGGAAACAAACTGGAAAACACACTTCAGGATATTATCCAAGAGAACTTCCCCAACCTAGAAAGACAGGCCAACATGAAAATTCAGGAAATACAGAGAACACCACTAAGATACTCTGTGAGAAGATCAACCCCAAGACACATAATCGTCAGATTCTCCAAGGTCAAAATGAAGGAAAAACTGTTAAGGGCAGCCAGAGGGAAAGGCCAGATCATCTACAAAGGGAAGCCCATCAGACTAACAGTGAACCTCTCAGCAGAAACTCTATAAGCCAGAAGAGATTGGGGGCCAATATTTAACACTCTTAAAGAAAATAATTTTCAACCCAGAATTTCATATCCAGCAAAACTAAGCTTCATAAGCGAAGGAGAAATAAAATCCTTTCCAGACAAGCAAATCCTGAGGGATTTTGTTACCACCAGGCCTGCCCTGCAGGGGTTCCTGAAAGAAGCACTAAATACAGAAAGGAAAAACCAGTACCAGCCACTGCAAAAACACACCAAAATGTAAAAACCAATGACATCATGGAGAAACTGCATCTACTAGTGTGCAAAATAACCAAATAGCAGCATGATGACAGGATCAAATTCATACATAACAGTACTAACCTTAAATGTAAATGGGCTAAATGCCAAAACTTAAAAGACACAGACCAGCAAATTGGATAAGGAGTCAAGACCCATTGGTGTACTGTTTTCAGAAGACCCACCTTACATGCAAAGACACACACAGGCTCAAAATAAAGGGATAGAGGAAAATTTACCAAGCAAATGGAAAGCAAAAAAAAGCAGGAGTTGCAATCCTAGCCTCTGACAAAACACTTTCAGCCAACAAAGATAAAAAAGACAAAGAAGGGCATTATGTCATGGTAAAGGGAATAATTCAATGAGAAGAGCTAACTGTTCTAAATATGTATGTACCCAATACAGGAGCACCCAGATTCATAACACAAGCTCTTAGACACCTACAAAGAGACCAAGACTCTCACACAATACTAGTGGGAGACTTTAACACCCCAATGTCAGTATTAGATGGATCAATGAGACAGAAAATTAACAAGGATATTCATGACTTGAACTCAGCTCTGGATCAAGTGGACCTAGTAAATGTCTACAGAACCCTCTACCCCAAATCAACAGAACATATATTCTTCTCAGTGCCACATGGCACTTATTCTAAAATCGACCACATAATTGGAAGTAAAACACTGCTCAGCAAATGCAAAAGAATGGAAATCATAAGTCTCTCAGACCACAGTGCAATCAAATTAGAACTCAGGATTAAGAAACTCACTCAGAACCAATTGTGCCACTGCACTCCAGTCTGGGTGACAGAGTGAGACTCCATCTCAAAAAAAAAAAAAAAAAAAAGAAACTCACTCAAAACCATACAATTTCATGGAAATTGAATATCCTGCTCTTGAATGACTCCTGGATAAATAATGAAATTAAGGCAGAAATCAAGAAGTTCTTTGAAACCAATGAGAACAAAGAGACAACATATCAGAATCTCTGGGACACAGTTAAAGCAGTGTTAAAAGGGAAATATATAGCAGTAAATGCCCACATTAGAAAGCTAGGAAGATCTCATATCGACAACTTAACATCACAATTCAAAAAACTAGAGAGGCAAGAGCAAACTAATCCAAAAGCCAGCAGAAGACAAGGAATAACTAAGATCAGAGAAGAATTGAAGGAGATAAAGACACAAAAAGCCCTCCAAAAAATCAATGAGTCCAGGAGCAGGTTTTTTGAAAAAAAACTTAACAAAATGGATGGACTGCCAGCTAGACTAACAAAGAAGAAGAGAGAAGCATCAGATAGACACAATAAAAAATGATAAAAGGGATACCACCACTGACCCCACAGAAATACAGGCTACCATCAGAGAATACTGTAAACACCTCTATGCAAATAAACTAAAAAATCTAGAAGAAATGGATAAATTCCTGGATGCATACACCCTGACAAGACTAAACCAGGAAGAAGTCAAATTCCTGAACAAACCAATAACAAGCTCTGAAACTGAGGCAGTAATGAATAGCCTACCAACGAAAAAAACCCTAGGACCAGACAGATTCACAGGTGAATTCTACCAGAAATACAAAGAGGAGCTGGTACCATTACTTCTGAAACTTTTAAACACGATTGAAAATGAGAGACTCCTCCCTAACTCATTTTATGAAGCCAGCATCATCCTGATACCAAAACCGGGAAGACACACAACAAAAAAAGAAAACTTCAGGCCAATATCCCTGATGAACATCAATGCGAAAATTCTCAATAAAATATGGGAAACGGAACCCAGCAGCACATCAAACAACTTCTCCACGACAAACAACTTCTCCACGACGATCAAGTCAGCTTCACCTCTGGGACACAAAGCTGGTTCAACATACACAAATCAATAAACACAATCCATCACATAAACAGAACCAATGACAAAAACCATGATTATTTCAATAGATGCAGAAAAAGCCTCGATAAAATTCAACATCCCTGCATATTAAAAACTCTCAATAAACCAGGTATTGATGGAACATATCTCAAAATAATAAAAGCTATTTATGACAAGCCCAATATCATATTGAATGAGCAAAACCTGGAAGTACCCTTCAAAAACTGGTGCAAGACAAGGATGCCCAGTCTCACCACTCCTATTCAACATAGTATTGGAAGTTCTGGCCAGGGAAATTAGGCAAGAGAAAGAAATAAAGAGTATTCAAATAGGAACAGAGGAAGTCAAGTTGTCCCTGTTTGCAGACAACATGATTTTGTATTTAGGAAACCCCATCATCTCAGCTCAAAAACTTCTTGAACTGATAAGCAACTTCAGCAAAGTCTCAGGATACAAAATCAATGTGCAAAAGTCAGAAGCATTCCTCTACCCCAACAATAGGCAAGCAGAAAGCCAAATCATGAATGAATTCCCATTCACAATCTCTAAAAAGAGAATAAAATATATAGCAATACAGCTAACACGGGATGTGAAGGACCTCCTCAAGGAGGACTACAAAGCACTGCTCAAGGAAATAAGAGAGGACACAAACAAATGGAAAAAACATTCCATCCTCATGGATAGGAAGAATCAATACCGTGAAAATGGCCATACTCCCCATAGCAATTTATAGATTCAATGTTATTCCCATCAAACTACCATTGACATTCTTCACAGAATTAGAAAAAACTAGGTTAAATTTCATATGGAATCAAAGAAGACCCTGTATAGCCAAGACAATCCTAAGCAAAAAGAACAAACCTGGAGGCATCATGCTACCTGACTTCAAACTATACTACAAGACTACAGCAACCAAAACAGCAAGGTACTGGTATCAAAACAGACATATAGACCTATGAAGTAGAACAGAGACCTCAGAAATAACATCACACATCTACAACCATCTGATCTTCAACAAATTTGACAAAAACCAGCAATGGGGAAAGATCTCCTATTCAGTAAATGGTGCTGGGAAAACTTGCTAGCCATATGCAGAAAACTGAAACTGGATCCCTTCCTCACACCTTACACAAAAATTAACTCAAGATGGATTAAATACTTAAATGTAAAACCTAAAACCATAAAAACCCTAGAAGAAAACCTGGCAATGCCATTCAGGACACTGACATGACAAAAATGCCAAAAGCAATCGCAACAAGAGCCAAAATTGATAAATGGGATCTAATTAACTAAAAAGCTTCTGCACAGCAAAAGAAATTATCATCAGAGTGAACAGACAATCTACAGAATGAGAGAACACTTTTGCAATCTACCCATCTGAGAAAGGTCTAATATCCAGAATTTACAAGGAACTTAAACATATTTACAAGAAAAAAACAAACAACCCCATCAAAACATGGGGAAAGGATATGAACAGACACTTCTCAATAGAAGACATCTACGTGGCCATCAAACATACGAAAAAAAGCTTAATATCACTGATCATCAGAGAAATGCAAATCAAAACCACAGTGAGATACCATCTCACACCAGTCAAAATGGCGATTATTAAAAAGTCAGGAAACAATAGATGCTGGTAAGGCTGTGGGGAAATAGGAACACTTTTACACTGTTTGTGGAAATGTAAATTATTTCAACCATCGTGGAATACAGTATGGTGATTCCTCAACGATCTAGAACAAGAAATACCCTTTGACCCAGCAATCCCATTACTGGGTATATATCCAAAGGAATATAAATCATTCTACTATACAGACACATACACACATATGTTTATTGTTGAACTATTTACAATAGCAAAGACATGGAACCAACCAAAAGCCCATCAATGATAGACTGGATAAGGAAATGTTGTACATATACACCATGCAATACTATACTGCCATAAAAAGGAATGAGATTATGTCTTTGCAGGGACTCGGATGACACTGGAAGCCATCATCATCCTCAGCAACTAACACAGGAACAGAAAACCAAACACAGCATATTCTCATTCATAAGTGAGAGTTGAACCTTGAGAACACATGGATACAGAGAGGGGAACAACACACAGCAAGTCCTGTTGGAGGGTGTGGGTTGACAAGAAGGAACTTAGAGGATGGGCCAGTAGGTGCAGCAAACCACCATGGCACAGGTACACCTATGTAACAAACCTGCACGTTCTGCACATGTATCCTGCTTTTTTTTTTTTTAGAAGAAATACAGAAAAAAAATGTGGTGTATATATGCAATGGAGTACTATGCTGCCATTAAAAATACTGAAATTTTGTCATTTGCAGCAACATGGGTGGAACTGAAGGTCATTGTGGTAAGAAAAATAAACCAAGCACAGAAAGACAAATATCACATGTTCTCACTCACATGTTAGAGCTGAAAAAAATGGATCTCATGAAAATAGAAGGTAGACTGTTAGAGAGGAGGAAGGAATGAGGAGAAGTTGATTAATGGGTACAAATACACGATTTGATAACTTATTTTAGAAATAGATACAATTTTTTTCAGTGTAATATCTGCACATATGCATAAAAGTAAAAATTCAGAAGCTTTTTATTAAATAAATTGGCACAAACATTTGATTCATTAAGTCTTCTCTAATGGACCTTCCTCTATAGGAATGAAGGCAGCAGTATGTAAATCTACTTGCTGTTTTGTTTTTAGTGTTTAAAAAATATGCTATAAACCTGAATATCTGGTCTCAAGGAGAATAACAGATCCATCCTGTGGAATTATGAGAGTGATTAAAGAATAAGTTTGATAAGCAGATCAATATATATAAGGATATTTATATCCATGGAGGAATGCCCATTTCTTTCTATGTAAAATCATTGAAGTTGCAGAATAACATGTATTGTCTATTTTTTTAAGAATATTCTCCACATGTATGCAGATTTTGAGCAAGCAGATAAACATGGTATGCTAATAGGATTATCACAGAGAAGAAAAGACATTATCTTTTTTTAATGTTTTGATGATTGCTTCCAGAAAATTTAGCAAAGTTATTTGTGAGTAGGCCAAAAATTAACCCCTTTTATAAATCTAACTTGATTTCTGGTATCAAGGCAATTATAGACGTGAAAGCACTTTCTTAATAGTGGAATAGGGACATTTAAAAACCTACTCCTCCCTAAAAGAAATTAGAACACTGACAAATAATTGTCAAAATCTACTTTGTTATTACTCTTGACATTTGTAAAGGCTTATACAAATGCTAGAACAATTTATTCAAAATAAGTGAATACATCTTGGCAAGAACAGTGAGCTTTATGGCATTTTCACTAACTGTATTCTCATTCCCCTCACCTTAGTTCCATAGACTTAAAAATGAGCAAACTCAAAACAATAACAGCTGTGAAAATCAGCAACCCCGCATACATAGGACAGGGAAGAAGGAGTTTGGAGATCAAGGATTTTCATCATTATAGAACTGCTACTAGTTGATCTCTTTGGCTTTTCCTCATGGAAAAGCTCCTTTTATGAGGCTAGTATTTACTTGCCCTGACTCAGAGTTCAAGCATTGAGAAGCCCTATTCATAGGGCATTTATTGAAAACAATCAGAGACAATTGTTTTTCATAGCTTTCTGATGTGGTGATACCAGTTGAAGCAAATAAGAGGCAAGCCATCAAAACCGTTAAATATCAGGAAAATAAGGAACTTTGAAAAGGCCTAACATATTCCTGGGGATCTAGAAAGTTGCATTAAAAGTCTGTGTGCATACCTAGAAAAGACTTGAAAATGTCATAACATCTCACATTGACTGTTGTTGAGCCTTTCCACAAATAAAAGTTAAGGTTAAAACAGAGTTGTAAACAGCCAAAGATTGAAGTCATCCCCAGCACAAGTAGAGAGCCCATTGGCAGATGGTTGGAAACATATTGATTGAAGCGACTGAAGGAAATCAATACTCCAACCATTAGCTGACACCAAACCATCCCAGTAAATACTTTATTAGTTACTCATGACCAAAAACACAGACTATACAAAATTAGTCCATGAAAGGCACTAAAAGCAAACAACAACAAAAACAAAACCAAGAAGTAGAAATAACAAAAGCAAGAGGGGAGGGGTATTTGATTTACAATGTTGGCATATTATTTTATTTAAAATGTGCAGTTAAAAATTGGTACTCAATGGCCGGGCGTGGTGGCTCACGCTTGTAATCCCAGTGCTTTGGGAGGCCAAGGCAGGTGGATCACGAGGTCAGGAGATCGAGACCATCCTGGCTAACATGGTGAAACCCCGTCCCTACTAAAAATAGAAAAAATTAGCCAGGCATGGTGGTGGGTGCCTGTAGTCCCAGCTATGCGGGAAGCTGAGGCGGGAGAATGGCATGAACCTGGGAGGCAGAGCTTGCAGTGAGCTGAGATGGTGCCACTGCACTCCAGCCTGGGTGACAGAGTGAGACTCCATCTCAAAAAAAACAAAAAACAAAAAATCTGGTACTTAATGAGACAAGAAAGTATGGCCTAAACATATGTGGAAAAATAGTCAACTAAAATTGTTTCTGAGAAGGACTAGATGATGGACTTACTAGCAAAAGACATTGAATGACCTATTTTGAATGTGTTTAAAGAAGTAAAAGAAACCACATCCAAAGAAATAAAGCAAAGTCTGGGACTGATTTCTCCAAACTGAGATTATTAATAAAGGATTAGCAACTATAAAAAAGTACTAAATAGATTTAGCAGAATGACATTCTAACAAAAAAAAAGTACTAAATTGAAGTTTGGTCAAAAACAGTACAATTATTGAAATACAAATGCACAAGAAGGTGTTGGCAGCAGATTTCAACTGTCAGAATAATGAACCAGTGAACTTAAAGATAGATCCATTGATTATTATCCAGTCTGAGAATAGAAAGAAAAACAAATAAAGAAAAATGAACAGAGACTCAGAGATGCACGGGACACTATGAAGCTTATTAATATGTGCATAATGGATGAGAGGCCAAGAAAAAGAAAACAGAGAATATAGCGGAAAAAAATTTGAAGAATTTCAACTGAAAATTAAAAAATTTGATGAAAAATTCTAATCTACATTTTTGGAAGTTCAAAAAACTCTGATTTGGATAAATTCAAAGAAATTCACACATAAATACATCATAGCCAAACTGTCAAAGGGCAAAGACTGAATGCAAAGAGAAAAAAACACACAAAATTTACAGTGCACAAGGAGTCTTCAATAAGATGAGCAGCTAACTATTCATTAGAAACCATGGAGTCCAGAAGGCAATGGGATGACATATTCAAAGCACCAAAAGAAAAAGACTACAAACTAAAAAGTCTATATTTATTCATTTTATCATTCAAACGTTAAGAAAAAATTACAACCTAAATAAAAAGGGGGAATACTGGACAGGAAGTCAAATCCACAAGAAGAAATAAAAGCACTAGTTAAAGTACATAGGTAAATATAATAGTATAAATACACTTGTTTTGTAAGGATTTTCTTTTCCTATCTGATTTAAAAACAACTGTACCAAGCAATAATGATAAAACTGTGTTGATTGACTTATAATGTAAAAAATGAATTTGTATGTTAATAATAGTACAAAGAGGAGTTTAAGCTTTGACATTAATTTGCTACTAATCCAATTAGATTGTTAAAAATTAACATGTAAATTGCAATCCCCTGGACAAAAACTAAGCAAATAACTCAAAACATACTATCAGGCAAAAGAGACTTTAAGACAAATATTATTACTCAGGAAAAGGATGAAATTTATAACGATAAATTTTTAATGTATCAGTAATGTACATTAATTATTAATATAAACATATATACACCTAACAACATAGACTGAAATATATGTGGGAAAATGACAGAATTGAAGGGAGAAATAGACAATTCAGCCCTAATAGTTGGATATTTTTAACACCTTCTTTCAATAATGAATACAACAACTAAGAGGAAGATCAATACAGAAATAGAGGACTTGAACAAAACTAGAAACTATCCAGACTTAAACAGACATCTATAAAACACTCCACCTAAAAACATCAAACATTATTTTCCAGTTCACATAGAACATTATCTAGGATAGATTGCACATTAGGACAAAAATCAAACATTTATGCATTTAAAAATATTGAAATCACACAAAGTATATTTTCTGACCACAATGAAATGAAATTAGAAATCATTAACTAAAGGACATTTAGAAAATTCACAAATATATGTAAGTAAAAAACAAACGACAAACAAAACCCACACTGTTAAATAACAAAGGAGTCAAAGGAAAAAAGATTCACAAGGGGAATTAGGAAATCATTTCAGATCAATTAACAGAAAAAACAACGTACCAACAATTATGAAATTCAGCTATTGCTGTGCTTAGTAAAGTATTACTAGGCATAAATGCCTATATTAAAAAAGAAGAAATATCTCAAATCAAAACCTAAACATATACCTTAAGAAAATGGAGAAATAAGAGAAAATTAAATAAGCAGAAAAAAAGAAAATAATAAAGATTAGATTGGAAAAAATAGTAGAGAATTAAAAATATAGAGAAACTCAACAAACCCAAAATTTAGCTCATTAAAAAGATCGACCAAATTGAAAAATTTTTAACTAGACTAATCATGAATACAGAAGTTCAAATTGCTAGCCAGAAATGAAAGAGGAGATATCACTTCCAAACTTAGAGGAAAATAAGAAGAATAAGGAATGCTATGAACAACTGTTGTTAGCAAATTAAATAATCTTAATGAAATGGACAAATTCTTAAAAGGGTACAAACTATAAAATCTGACTTAATAAGAAATAAAATATCTGAATATATATAACAAATAAATAAAACCAGTTTAGTAATTTTAAAACCTCCTACAATAAAAGACCAAGCCCAGATGACGTCACTGATAAAATCTACCAAATGTTTAAAGATGAATTAATGCCAGTCCTTTGTAAATCTTCCGAAAAATAAAGGAAGAGGAAGATTCACTTATTGACTCAAAGTGAGACCAGCGTTATTCTGATACATAACCAAGCAAGAAAGACCTCACAAGGAAAAGCAAAACAAACATGAACACAAAGCTATGAACCAATATTCCTTCTGAACATAGACATACAAAATACAACTCAACAAAATGGTAATAAACCAAATATAGCAACATATAACTAGGATTATATAACATAAATATTTTCTGCTTATTGTATAAATTTATGGTTGTCTTAATATCCAAAAATTAATTGATGTAATACATCATATCAATAGACTAAAGGACAAATATAAATAACTTATAATCTCCATGATAGTAGAAAAAAGCATTTGGCAAAAAGTCTCACATTCTTTCATAAGAAAGACTGTCAGAAAACTAGGAATAAAAAAGAACTTCCACAGACTCATAAAGAGCGTTTATGAAAAACCAACACCATTATAATGAATGATGCAAGATACAGCGCTTTCCCCCTATAATAAAAAACAGACAACATACCTGTTCTTGCTTCTTATATTCAACATTGCAGTATAGGTGCTAGCTAGGACGATCAGTCAAGAAAAGAAATAAAAGACAAGATTGAAAATGAAAAAGTAAAACCATCTCTATTTGAAGATGACATTATCTTGCAAAAATACCAAAACACACAAACGTACACCCACACATACCCTACTGGAACGAATTTAAAAGTTCAGTACAATTGCAGGATATGAGGCCTATATACAAAAATCAGTCATATTTCTATACACTAGCAATGAACAATCTGAAAATGAAATTAAGAAAAGAATTCCAGGCTGGGCACAGTGGCTTATGCCTGTAATCCCAGCACTGTGGGAGGCTGAGGTGGATGAATTGCTTGAACCCAGGAGTTCGAGACCAGTCTGGAAAACATGGTGAAACTCCATCTTTACCAAAAAAAAAAAAATTACAAATTACAAAAATTAGCTGGGCGTGGTGGTGCATGTCTGTAGTCCCAGCTATTCAGGAGGCTGAGGCCAGAGAATCACTTAAGCCCAGGAGGCAAAGGCTACAGTGGGCCAAGATCACATCCACTGCTCTCCAGCTGGGGTAATAAAGTGAGACCCTGTCTCAAAATAATAATAATAATAATAATTCCATTGAGGACTTTCAACTTCCAGTCCAAAAGGTAAAAAGCTTGAAAGCTGTCATCCATTTCCTGTCCTCACAACAAGAAAGAAGCTAAAAAAAAAAAAAAAAAAAAACCTGAAAATAGATAGACATATCATTTTCTTAGACATATCAGAGAATTTAGGTCACAGGGCAAACAACCATTATACAAAACTAGAGACACATTTGAATACATAGTGCTTACAAGGAACAACAGAAGCCACTATTGGAGACAACAACAGTCATAAATCATTAAAAAGGAATTTACTCACTACTGGAGACTGAGTGTGGACTATAATGAGAAATTAAAATTCCTCTTGTCCCAGCTTTAGCGGGAGCCCTCACACACTTTCATAACTTTTACCTTCAGGAGTCCCACCAGGGGTCTCAGAGTGAAGATGGGAGAAAAACCTCTGGTGTTGTATTTTGAAATATACTCAGAGTGCTCTGTTCTTAAGAAAGGTCTGCCCTCAATGGAAATAATACTACCTGAGCAGAATGCTAGAGTGGGCTGGAGTTGGGTATTTCCTTTGTCTGAGGTTGGTTAGACTCTAGCAAAACCCGTTTTACCTAAGAGGAAGGTGGAAAGCCAAGAATTATTTGTGATGGTCACATCTCAGGGACACATGTTCACTAAAAGGTTCAGATCTAATGACAGGTTTATAAAATGCTTCCCCTCTCATGGCAGCTTATCACCACATCAATGGGACTCTTCTATAATAACAGGCTAGAACAAAAAACTACAAGGCTAAGGAACTATTTAAGAAGGAGTCTCTAGGAGAACCCAAAGACCACAGGCAAGACCCAAACACATCATTAGATAAAAATTTAGTGTCTGAAATCATAACTACAACAAATAGTAAACACAGCCTAACTGCTTGGCAAATGAACATAAAATCTCAATCAGAGACTAATGTTCTCAGTTCTTATTATCCAATACACCATGTCTGGCTTTCAACAAAATAATTACAAGACACACCAAAAGTAAAACAAATAAACAAATAAAAAACACAGCCTGAAGAGACAAAGCATGCATTAAAACCAGACTTAGATATAATACACATTTTGGAATTAGCAGAACAGAAATTTAAAATAACTATGATTAATTTGCTAAGAGTTCTAATGGGGAAAAGAAAAGGACAACATACAAAAGCAGATGGGTAATGCAAGCAGAGAAATGGAAACTCTAAAAAAAAACCTCCATTTAAAATAGCATTACAAATAAAATACTTAAAAACAAATTTAAGAAAAACAATACAAGTCTTCCATTATGCAACAAACGTTGAAAAAATTAAGAAAGCCTAAATATTTGAAATGAGACCCAATGTAATGAATCAGAAGACTTAATATTGTTATAATATCTACAGTTCCCAAGTTGATGAGCAGATTCAATGTGATCCCTACTGTAACCCCAGCTGGCCTTTTTGCCAAAATTGAAAAGTTAATTCTAAGTTCATAGAGAATTTCAAGATTCCAGAATAACCAAACAATCTTGAGAAAGAACAAAGCAGAGGACTCACACTTCATAATTTCAATACTTGTTACAAACTTGCAGTAATCAAGACAGCAATCAAGATCTATGGAATTTGTATTTCAATATACATATAGATCAATGGAATAGATTTGAGAGTCTAGAAATAAATCCTTGCATTTATGGTCAATTGATTTTCTATATGGGTGCTAAGACAATTCAGTGGAAGAAAGAATTTTTTTTTTTAATAAACTGCTGAGACAACTAGATACCCACATGCAAAAGAATAAATCTGGAACCTGACCTCATACCATATGAAGAGTTAACTCAAAATAGATCATAGACCTAAATGTAAGAGCTAAAACTATAAAAATTTTAAAAGAAGCATAGGAGTAAATCTTTGTGTCCTCGAGTTAGGTGATAGTTTACTAGAAATAACAACAAAAGGTCAGCAACAATAAAAAAGAAATATGTAAATTGAACTTTGTCAAAATTAACTCTTTTGCACTTTAAAGGATACAATTTTATAAAATGAAAAGATAATTCACAAAATGGATAAATATTTGGATGTCATATACCTCAAAAGGGATTTGTATCCTGAATATATGAAAATGTCATATAATAATGATAAAAACACAAATAACCCAATTTTTAAGTGGGAAAATAATTTGAAAAATATTACTCCAAAAATGCATAAATGGCCAATAAGCATACAAAAAGTGCTCATTATCATTCATCAAGAAATGCACATCAAAACCTCAATGAGGTACCACTTCACATCCAATAGGATGATTAATATCAAAAAAGGCAGACAATAATAACTGCGGATGAAGATATAGAGAAATTGGTCCCCTCACATTTTTGCTGGTGGGATTTAAAATGCTAGAGCCACTTTGCAAAACAGAAAACAGTTTGGCAGTTACTCAAGATGTTAAATGCAGAATTACCATGTGATCCAGCAATTCCATCCCTAGGTACATGCTCAAAAGAAGTGAAAAAATATGTCCATACAAAAACTTTTGGGCAAATGTCTATAGAAGCATTACTCACCATAGCTAAAATGTAGATACAAGCCAAATGTCCATAAGCTGACGAATGAATAAAGAAAATCTGATATAGCCATACAATGGAATATTATTCAGTCATAAAAGGCTGAAGTACTTCATGCTACAACATGGATAAACTTTGAAAGCATTATTTTGTTAATTTAAAGAAGCCAGGGACAAATGATCACATGTTGTAGGATTCAATTTGTATGAAATGTCCATACTAGGCAAATACATAGGTAGATTAGTGGTTGTCAGGTTATGGAAAATGGGCGAATGTAGACTAACAGCTAATGGTATGAGGTTTCTTTCTGAGTGATGAAAATATGCTAAAATTAAATAGTGGTGGTGATTGCACTGCTATGTGAATATCAACACCTTTAAATTACCCACTCTAAAAGGGGGATTATATAGTATGTGAATTGTTTCTCAATAAAGCTCTTTAAAAAATAGACTTAAAAGTGTCACCATAATTTCATGAAACTTTCATAATGGTAATTACTGTTTGCTTGTGTTTCCCTCCACATATTGGATTCAGAAAAAAAAAATTGCCATTTTGATCAAATTAAGAACACTTTAAATCTTCACTCTAAGTTTCAGCTGAATCAAGTGATTGATCAATTAAGGTTTCAACTCCTTCCAGAATCAGCCAAAGATGGCAAGATTGCATTAACATATAACTCATTCTAAACTCACTTTCAATAACAATGTAGTTGATCAGTTCTCTTTCTTCAATCATTAGATATATATAATTATAATGATAATATATACAAAATCATTTTAAGCTAACATGCTAGTATATTACAGATTATCTGTTTGATGGACTATGGCGGTTTCTTAATAAAATATTTTCCTAAAACAGTTGAAATTATGATTATATTATATTAAATACAATGCTACATTGAAACTAAGTTTCAATTTGTTTTAGACATCAGAGAAATAATCTTAAATGGCAAGCCAACATGTTTTTCTAGAAATTGTTTTTAGTCTATAGTCTATTTTATTTGAACAAAATTCTATTGATGTGCACAAACTCTTTGGAATTAAGAAGTTAATTCAATAATCAAAAGTCACCTTAGCTTGGCGCTAAATGTTGCAAAACTATATGGGGTAAGTAACAGAAAGGAAAATGTATTTAGGTATTATGTTTCTCTTCAAATTACTAAAAACTCATATATCATTTATATAATTCATATACCCAATGTAGCTATGGCAGGAAACCTACTTATACACTGAGCATGCCACTCTCAACAAGTTCTGACAGCAAATCTCCCATTTTTAGTTGACAACTGTTACCCAGGCACAGAATATAATTTACCACACAGCAAAGCTGCCTTAATCATCTAGTTCTTCCAAAAACAAAGCAAGTTTGTATGTACACTATTTCCACAATTCTGACCACTGACATTGCTAAATTTCTATTTGATAAACAGTAATTCGAAACAAAACAAAACAAAAAACAATGTTGTATGTTACCAGAAGCTTGGCAAACAATACTTCAGGCACTGCTTCCAATTTCTCTGGCTCTGAGGCAGTAAGAAGCATGGCTGATAATAATCAATACTAAATATCTAAGACATAAAAGATAATTTTTTTTGCTAACATCCATACATTTTGCAAAGTGTGTAGAACAGGATACCACAATTATAAAGTTCTCTGAGAAAAATTAACAGGGGCTTTCCCAGTCAGAGAGATTTGAGAATCATTGCACATTAGATTCCATTCTTGAAAGGTCATTGTGCATATTAATACATTACAAATTCTGGAATCCTGTTGAAATTTGATCAACCCAGATTTTATCAAACATATCTCACAACATGTACTTTTCTATGTTTTCTCTACATTTTCTTATCCCTTTCCTCAAACACACATATAAGCATCTTTTAACATCCTGAGCTTATGTCTGATTTCTGGTCCAGGGTAGGCAAAAATAAACTTATGTTGATTGAATGAACAACCACATCCACAAGGCTTAAACAAGTGTATTGAAATCACAACTGCACAATCAATGGATGAGGCCAAGGTGAAGCTCCTCTGTAGCACTGTTGCTTAACTAAACGATCATATATCACATGTAAATTATTACATTCTCAAAAGCAAATGTGGTCGAAGTTCCTTCTGGTTCTCAAGCTAACAATGCAGGCACTACTTGATGGGTTTATTTTCCCTGGACAACTTGAAGTGGAACTGAATGTAGTTCAAATGACACCCAGAAGGGACTGTTTTCAAGGCAGTGTTACATGGTTTTTTTTCCTAGAAAGTTTAAAGGTGCTTTAAAGAGAGAAAGGGGTCCTTTTCAAAAGCCATGCGAATACTACAAACCATTAATTACAGCTACTCAGGAACTGAACTAGAATGAGCATGCTCTCACTAATTTAAAGGAGCAAGCAGATGCAGAACTGGGGCTTAGTCCGGTTCTTAATACCATTCTCACTATGGCCATGAAAAGAAAAAAATTAATGCAAGGATAAAACTTCTCTAAGCAGAGCTGAATAAGCACTAGAGAAGCATTTGGGAAATTCATTTTTTACAGATGAACAGCAACCAACAATTCAGCCCTACATCTGCTGGGGGTGATCCAGATCTCTTACATAATGGACTTTTTTTTTTTTGGTAACTGAGTGCAAAGTCTTTAATAATTTTTCATAAGCTTTCATGTGCCATGCTAAGAGTACATCATTGTTGCCGCATAGACTTTTTCTCTATTCCCTTCCATGTAACATTTAACAAAACAAGTGTTACCTTATCCCAACATAGCACTCATTATCTCCCAAATTACTAAAAACTCATTATATCCCAAGATGTCCCCCAAATTCTGTATGTGTCATACAAAGATCAAAAGCATGATTAATTGGAAAACCAAGCATGATGTTATGCTGGGTTTCAAGCTTTGGAAAATGACAACAGATATGAGTCACAGGTGTTAATACTTATTTATTTTATTTGCCTGTGATAGAACTAGTGAAGGTTCACTCATAGATGTCTCATTTAACAGTCAGTAATATTCACATTATTGCTATACAGTTGTATGAGTTTTAGCCCATACGAAGATTCTTTCAACCACCAGCACAAACAGATATTGACGATCTCAGCACCATAAAGAAATGCCTCATGCTGCCCCTTTAATTAACACACCCTTCTGTCACTACCAGTCCCTGGCAATCTTCAATCTGTCCCTATAGTTTTACATTTCCAGAATGTCATAAATGGAATTACAAAGTATTTAATCTAGCTACAGTCACTTATACTGATGCCTCTACAGATTTATCCAGATTGCACATACCAATAATTTTTCCCTTTTTATTGTCCATTTTATGCATATACCATAGTTTTTGTCCATTCTCCCACTGAAGGAAATTTGGGTTGTTTCCAGTTCTTGGCAATGGTACTTTTCTAAAAAATTATTATGCAGGTTTATATATGAACATCAATTTTATTTCTTTAGGATAATTTCCTGGATGTGGGATGATGAGGTCACATGGAAATTGTATGTTTAACTGTGTATTAAACTGCCAAAATGTGTTCCAGAGCAGCTGTGCCATTTTATATAATTTGGATTTAAGCAGACAAAGCTACAGTATTCTTGGAGGAAAAGATACTTCTTAGGTAGTTTACATAAGAAGAAATATTTTTTTACAGCAGAAGATGAGAAAGGGAATATTAGATAAATCCAGCTCTGTGTATCTGAAATCCAATTCACTTGGTTCATTTGTTCTTTGAAGATAAATACAGTATAAGATAAAAATTGGTGAGCATTAAAATGTAGTTATATGTTCTGTAACTACAGTTTAGTGTGAAATCATTGCATCCCTAATTATGACTTCTGTTCTGCTTAGAACAGCTGGTATTACTGAATGTTTCAAATTGTGCCATAGACTTAGTGTGACAAGATCTCTGCGGATTGTTTCCTTCCATTACCAGGACACAATGGCACATTGAAGCACGAAAAACAAATGCACAGAACAAGCCAGAAACCCAGACTGAGCTATAGGCCAACTGCAGCCAGATGTTTCAAAAGGAAATACTCTACCAGGTCCTTCAGGGAAAGCGGTAGAAATGAGAAAAGATTTGCAAGCCATTTACTTGGAAAGGAAGAGAAATATGTAGAGAGACTGAGTCCTTGATGACTTCTCTTGAGTTTCTGGATCACACCTTCCTAGAGGAACAATATAGACCAATGCATCCTGTGAGTATATTAGTGTGTCTGAGCTGAATTTCTGTCACTTACCACATAAACTGCTTCACACAAATGCTCTATTACAACTCTGTAAACAAACCTAAAAGAATACAAATATGGAGGAAAAACAGGGTCAATAGGTAAAAGACTGAAAATAAACTCTAAAAGATCATGTCACTGTGTTTGGATAGCAGAACCACATGACTGTTTTCTGTTTGTAAAAATGTCTATTCCTACTTTTTATTTGATGGACTTTTAGAGACATGTATATGAGAATATATGATTTCAAAATAAATTATTTCCACAAAACGGTTGCACTTTTTTAAGAACATATAAATCTGCAATGAAAGAATACTCCATTAACAAGTCACACACATTTTGTTGTGTGCTAATCACTTTTTGGGCGGGAGAAAAAAAAGTCAAATAATTTAATGGAAAGACTTTAGTAACTTGCAAAAGTACAGAAAAATTTAGTTTTTTCTAAGTATCAGAGACAACCTTCATAAAATGAGGTTGTGTTGTGTGGCTCTCAGTTACTGTTTTAGACAAGTGATCAAGAAAACCTGTGTTGTTCCAAACCTAAGCAAGGTCTTGCATTTGAAAGTGCAGACAGCTATTTCCGGAATGTTTAAACTCTGCGTTTCAATTATCCAAATATGTTCTCTTTCAAATCTTGGTGGCTCAATTTGCCTTAAATTAGGAAAAGTATATTAAAATCTAAGAATCTTTTCTGAATTTATGATGTCATTTCCATTAATGGATTTCCATTTTGTGAAAATAGTTAATTTCACTAAGCTCAGGGTAGTTCAGCAGTGGAAACCAGTCTAGTTTAAGATGTAATGCTTGTATTTCCTTATAAACATCAGTAGCGCTCTTGGTTTATCCCTGTAGGGTTAAGTTTAATGTGTTTCACTAATCATATCCATCCCAGTTACAATTTTGAGGGTTTGGTTTTTCAGAAACCATTTATTACAAAATGTCTTTTTCATCTGTAGAAGTAGCTCAGTAAATCTTCAGGAAAAGTTTGTGAGGCTTAAATATCTGACTGATTTATGTTATTTTTAAGTATTCTGTAATCCCAGTGCTGAGGGAGCCTTAGGTGGGAGGATTGCTTGAGACCAGGAGTTTGAGATCAGCTTAGGCAACATAGGGAGACTCTGTCTCTAAAAAAAAGAAAAAAAATTAGCAGGGCATGGTGGCACATATTGTACTAGCTACTCAAGAGGCTGAGGAGGGAGGATTGCTTGAGCCCTGGAATTTGAGGCTACAGTAAGCTATGATCAAACTGCTGCACTCCAGCCTAGGCAACAGAGTGAGATCCTGCCTTTAATAAAAAAATAAAAGTCTTTACACTGGAGGGTTTTTCCCCAACAAATAACATAATGTCATAACTTCTTCCATCAAGGACATTAATCTGCAAAGTTCAAATGTTCTCAATGAATGATGCAAACATAGCATCTTATACCTTCTTACCTCCTCTTTTCATTTGCATAAATGGTTAATTTGCATAAACATTTGCATAAACTGGTCAATTTTTTATTACATCTTTGGAACATAACATCAACTTTTCCACATTTACACTGAGTTTCTCAAATACCTACCTTGTGGGTGATTTGATCTTACTAGTTCACATGTAGCAGTTAATTAAATTCAAAAAATACCATCCCCAAATCTGGTTGTTCAACACCTCAGTCAGTCCCCACCTGGAGAGAAGGTGAACTGCCTTTTTCCCTAAACTTACATTTTAAACATTGGTACTATAGGAGCTGACAGTTATTTCCCTCAAATAGTTCCTTCTGGAAAGGTGCAGCATGGCACATTTGGCCCTAAAATGTTTCAGTCACTAAAATGGCAAATTCTGATAGCAATTTAAAACCTTCTTTCCAATTCAAAGCCTTCACTTCAAGGTGCTCTGGTTAAATTGAAATCTCCTTTCACAAAATAACACTAACTATTCTAGCCTGAATTACCATCATCACTCATTGAGATTTCACATTTCACCTAACCAGTGTGCCAGCTCCCCCTCTGTCCTCTTTCTGATCAGCTCTTAAGAGCCAGACTGATGTTACAAGGCCAGTGCACACATGCAGATGTGCCTGGGAGCCCGCTCTCTAGCTCCTTCCCTTGCTCACTGAGGCTGAGCTGCACAGTGATAATAAGCAGGAAACCTGGAGCCTCATTGTGTTCATTTGTATTCAGAATCCACCATTTCACTGACTGTGAACATTCTGGGAGTTACTTCACTGCCCCGTGCCTCAGTTTCCCCTTCTGTAAAATTGGAATTCTAATAGCAACCACCTTAGAATACTGTGGACAATAGCGTAAGTTAATGTAATGAAAGCTCCAAAGAACTTCTGGCACGTAAGAAGTACTCAATAAGTGGTCCTATCAGTATTATTTATAGAATGACATAAACACTGTTCATTGTGCCCTACAGTCCCTACCATTACCCAGGGATACAGGCTTATCTCCGTTGCACTGGCCTTGCAGGGCCTGAGTTTCACTATGTTCCTTCCTTGCACATAATTCCCCTGGAATCTATATCCATGTATTTTGCCTGGAATACTATTCTCTTCTTCCACTGCCCACTACTCAATCCTTGGATTTCAACTCCAGCATCACTTCCACAAGGTCTCTCTCTCTGATTGAACCATGTTCACCTCTGGGCACTGCAGCATTATCAGCCTCTTTTATTCATATTTTCAGAGAACCAGAAAAAGTTGCTATTTTAATTTTGGAGAAATCCATAATGATTACGATGTGACTTAGTGTATAAAATATTTGTAAGTGGATTTTTTGTGGAGCTGAAGGGAAAGAATGAGTGACCTTGGGGACTGAATCAGGGAATAATGGATAGATCTGGATATTAAAAGTTGGATTAGAATCTGCCTCAACTTTCTGGCAAAAATGGTACTAAAATCTATTGATAACCACAGTGCTGGGCACCATTATGAGGGCTGTGTGGATAATACCTCACTTAATTTTCCTGAAAACTCTCCATGTTAAGTACTATTTCCTTCACTTTAGACATGAGAAATCTAAGGATTGAAGTGATGTGCATAATATTACACAGCCCACCAAAGGCAGAGTCTGAAGGTGAATTTAGACCTGACTTTCTCACATCACCTTTGCACAGCAGGTATCCTCTACGCAAAGGCAGAGGGGAGTGAAAGACAGGATTTATTCAAAAATCACTGAGATGGTCAGGGTGGGTGGGGGCAGAATATAAGAGATATTGCTATATGAGGCTGAGAAGGTAGAACAAGACTAAAGCAGACAGGAGGGCTCTATGTGTCTACCAATGACAGCAAAGAACCCAGTCAAGTGAATCCAGGCAAAGGGCAGTTGTTTTATCCTTAGGGCCCAAAGGGGACCTGAGCTCACTTTCTCTGGGAGCCCAGATGGCCCTTACCTCTCTCCTCCTCTCTTTTCATTCTATGGACAACCTTCTTATGCTTATACATGAACTTACATGTCTTCCAGCCTTCAGAGCTTGGCACTCTATACAAATGGACTGTAATTTCTTGGTCACATAGTTCAAACTATGTAAGGGGATGAATATGTTCCTTGGTGCCGTCTTCCTGCTATGCAGGTGGTTGCTAAGTCACCTGATACAAACAGGAATTAAAAGACTAAGGTAATTCCCTACAGGGTGGCTCTCAGTTAGAAGAGACATTCCAGAATAGGTTAACTACATATTGCATACAAAAGAGTTTGGACTTTGTCTTGAAATGTATGTTTTACAGTTCCTAAAATACTACAGAACATTGATTTGTAACACATTAATGCAAATTAACTGCATTCAACAGCTGATGTGGTTGGTATATACTTTGAATCCTGGGAAGATGTGCTCTGATTAAATATTGACTATCTCTAGCTTAAAATTTGCAAGAAATTATCTATAACAAGAACTGAGAGGTAATATGTTCATCATTTTTTAACATAACACATTTAGCATTGCACTGACAATTATCTGAATACACAACTGTGTATGCCAAAAATGAGTGAAAAGTAGTTCTATATTTAAGACAATAGATAAGCCCACAAATTACCTGAACATGTTTACATAACATATGCTTTAGTTTGCCAGAAAATATAGCATCATTTTGTTAGTTATGATTAGGGGAAGGGGAAGGACATAATTAATGGTTCTTTCACGTCCTACCAATTTTACATTTCACAGCAAGCCCTGCAAAATAAACTTTGTCACAGAACGAAAACAAGTATTCTCTGGAGTAGCATGACTCAACTTTATAAAGTATCACTTTCCTTAAAATAAATTCAAATGTGCTTGGATAATTAAGGGAAAATTAATAACATGGTCTCCCTACAATCACTCTTACATTAAACTCTGTACATCAAAATCAAAATTATTTTTATGCATGATGGGCAGTTTCCCACTAACAATTTTCTAAATTGCCTAATAATTTTATGTAGCATAATTACAAGACTCCTTCTTGTGTATTTTTCCTTCGCTTTGCTCCCATCTGAATACAAATTAAGGGCACTCATTAGCAAAGCTTTCTGGTAGGCACTTACATTGTAATGCTGCAACAGAGCTAAATGAAATAAACCTAACAGGAAAGCCCTTGAAACACTTATTCACTTAACAATAGGGCGTGCAACCATATGAATGATATTTTCCAGACTAAGTGACTTTCTGAATAAAAATGGGTGAAAAAGTGAAGGCAGATTGATTGCTCATGAATTGCTTTCATTTCTAAGACTCCGCTGAGCATTTTTACCCATATAATCCAGCAGTACCTGCAACTCATTATTTGTAAATCTGACCTCACCAAATGTTTCCCTCTGGAATGGCTAATTTTAATGTCAATTTGGCTAAATGATGGTGCTCAGTTGTTCGGTGAAATAGTAGTTTAGATGTTGCTAATAAGGTAATTTTATAGATGTGATTAATATTTATGATCAGTTGATTTAAATAAAAGAGATTATCCTTGATAATGGGTGATGGGTGAGCCTCATCTGATCAGTTTAAGGCCTTAAGAGCAAAAACTGAGGGTTTTCATAAAGAAGGAATCTTCCTCAAGGCTGTTATACAAGAATCCTTCCTGTTTTCAGCCTGCTGGTCTGCCTACAGGCTTTGAACTTGCCAGCACTCAATTATGTGAGCCAATTCCTTAAAATCAAAATCAATCATCTCTCTCTCTCTCTGTGCTCACACACATATATCTTCTGTTGGTTTTGTCTCTTGGGGGAACCCTGATTGATATAACCACATTTATTCATTCCTTTCTTCACAGATTTGACCCTAAAGGTATAGCTTATTTTATTGTGCTTCACTTAATTGCAATTTGCAGATACTGAGTTTTTTACAAATTAAAGGTTTCTGACAACCCTGCATTGAGGAAGTTTACATCAGTGCCATTTTACCAACAGCAGGTGCTCACTTCCTGTCTTTGTGTGTCTTTCATTAACTCTCTTAATATCTCAAACTTTTTCATGATTTTTATATCTGTTATGATGATCTGTAATCCTGACCTTTAAGAGGTTACTATCGTAAATGTCTTGGTGCAGCACAAACCATGCCCATATAAGACAGTGGCATTAATCAATACATGTTATGTGTGTTCTGACTGCTTCACCAACCAGCCATTCCCTTTCTCTCTCCCTCTTCTCAGTCTACCTATTTTCCTGACACGCAATATTAAAATTAGGCCAATTAATAAACTTACAACCGCCTCTATGTGAGCAAGCAAAAGGAAGAGTCACATTACCTCTCACTTTTAACCTAATGCTGGAAATGATTAAGCTTAGTGAGGCAGGCATGTCAAAAGCTGAGACAGGCGGAAATCCAGGCTTCTTGTGCTAAAGATTGAGCCAAGTTGTGAATGCAAAGGAAAAGTTCCTGAGGAAAATTAGAAGTGCTACTCCAATGAACACACAGACAATAAGCAAGCAAAAAAGCCTATTGCTAATATGGAGAAAGTTTTAGTGGTCTGAATAGAAGATCAAATGAGCCACAACATTACTCTAAACCAAAGCTTGATCCACAAGAAGGCCTTAACTCTCTTCAATTCTATGAAGGCCGAGAGAGGTGAGGACGCTGCAGAAGAAAAGTTGGGAACCAGCAGAGGTTGCTTCATGAGGTTTAAGGAAAGAAGCTATCTCCATAAAATAAAAATACATGTGAAAAGTACATAAAATAAAAGTACATCTCCATAAAATAAAAGTACAAATGTTGATGTAGAAGGAACAGCAAGTAATCAAGAAGTTCTAGCTAAGATAATTGAGGAAGGTGGCTACAATAAATAACAGGTTTTCAATATGGATGAAACAGCTTTTTAATGGAAGGGATGCCATCTAAAACCTTCATAGCTAGAGAGAAGTCAATGCCTGGCTTTAAAACTTCAAAGGAACGGCTGACTCTCTTGTTACATAATGCAGCTGGTTACTTTAAGTTGAAGCCAAGGCTCATTTATCATTCTGGAAACTGTAAGGTCATTAAGAATTATGCTAAATCTACTCTTCCCGTGCTCCATAAATAGAATGGCAAAGCCTGGATGGCAGCATATCTGTTTACAGCATGGTTTACTAATTTTAAGCCCACTATTGAGACCTACTGCTCACACAAAAAAAGATTCTTTTTAAAATATTACTGTTCATTGACAATTGCACCTGGTGACCCCAGAGCGCCAAGGAAGGTGTATAAGGAGATTAACATTGATTCCATGCCTGCTAATACAACATCCGTTCCACAGCCCATGGATCAAAACGTAATTTCAACTTTCAAATTTTATTATCTAAGAAATATGTTTCATAAGGCCCTAGGTGCCATAGATAGTGATTCCTCTGATGGATCGGGGCAATGTAAATTGAAAACCTTCTGGAAAGTATTCACCATTTTAGATGCCATTAAGACTATTAATGATCTATAGTCAAAATATCAATAATAACGAAGGTTTGAAAGAAGTTGATTCCAACTCTCATGGATGATTTTGAGGGGTTCAAGACTTCAGTGGAGGAAGTAATTGCAGATGTGGTGAAAATGGCAAGAGAACTAGAATTAGAAGTACAGCATGAAGACATGATTGAATTGCTGCAATCTCATGAAAACGTTGAACAAATAATGCATTGTTTCTTAGGGAAGAGCTAAGAAAGTTTTTTTTTTTTTTTTTGTTAGATGAAATCTACACCTGTTGAAGATGCTGTGAACATTGTTGAAGTGACAACACAGGATTTAGAATATTGCACAAACTTATTTGATAAAGTAGTGGCAGTAGTTGAGAGAATTGACTCCAATTTTGAAAGCAGTTCTGCTGTAGGTAAAATGCTATTAAGCAACATCACACGCTACAGAGAAATATTTTGTGAAAGGAAGAGTCAAATGATACAGTAAAATTCATTGTTGTCTTATTTTAAGAAAGTGACAAAGCCACCCTAACCTTCAGCAACCACCACCCTGATCAGCCAGCAGCCATCAATGTTGAGGTAAGACTCCCCACCAGCAAAAGGATTATAACTGGCTGAAGGCTCACATGATTGTTACCTTTTTTAAATCAATAAAGTGGTTTTTAATTAGAATATGTACATTTTTTGACATGATGCTATTGCATATTTTATAGACTACAATATAGTGTAAACTTAACTTGTATATGCACTGGGAAAACAAACATTTCTAGTCACTTGCTTTATTGCACCATTTTCTTTATTGCAGTGGTCTCAAACCTCTGGAACTGAAACCACAACATTCCCAATGTATACCTACATTTACCTATTATTATAATTCTTTCAATTGAATTTAAAACAATTCCCTGTCATTATTTGCCACTCTTAGGAAACATTAACTGTAATATCACAAATTTGATGTGCTAGTTTTTTTTCTTACTACAACACATTAAAACACAACTACTGACATTTTTTAAATGGTTATCCACATGAAACGTAAAATCATGCTAATGGCTCCTGTGCCACTCCAGAGAATTATACTCCAGACTCATTCTTCTTCTTGACTTTGCTTTGATTAATAGAATCAACTTTTTCCTATAATATGGACTCAGTTTATTTCGCTGTCTTTTCCCCATCTCTCTTTATTTCTCTCAGCCACATGTTTAACTTTCTTTCTATTACTGCTCTGCCAGAATTTAGGCCTCTGTTACCTAAAACCTAAGATATGGAATTTCTGGTGAGCTAAGGCCCCACCTTTAATTCCCTCTATTCATATTAACTGAGCACTTGGCCAGACAATTGTCAGAAGCCACAGTTGTGAAGATAATAGCCTTTTTCTGACCCCAGAGCATCTTACAATTTAGTGAAGGACTCATTCTCAAACAGTTATTCACTTAGAACTCAGAGTAAACACTCAAATGTCTGAGAGCTTAAGAGAGACATCATAGTTTTCTGATGAGTGTTCAGAGTCCAAAGATTAGGCTGGAGTTTTCTAGACAAAGAACAACTAAGGAGTGGAGGAAATATCAGCAGATCTGAACGTTTGCAATTGTTGATGCCTTCATTTGATGTTTGAGGACAACAGAGGCTCTGAGACATGTCTGAGGTTACCCCAGCTCGTTGCAGTGATACTAATTATACTTTTTGTCATGGCTTCCTCAGCCTCATTCCTCCCAGCAAGAGCTTGTTTTGAATTAAGGTAGACAAAAACAAACAAACGTCATTTGGTAAAATCAGTCTTTCCTTCCACCTGTCCTATCTTTCCTTCATCTTTCCTCCTTCCTTTTCTCCTCTTTCTTCCTTCCTTTCCTCCTTATAAATATCAAATAAAAAACACTGGGCCAGGAGCGGCAGCTCACGCCTGTAATCCCAGCACTTTTGGAGGCCGAGGTGGATCTTATCTTATGTATTATTATATTCTAAACATAATATAATGGGGACCATTTCTTAATGAAGGCATTGATAATGAAGACCTCAAAAATACATGGAGGGATGCCACGACATAGATGAACTCTGATACATTATGTAAATGAAAGAAACCATTCAGAAAAGGCCACATATTGTATGAGTCCATATATACATACATACATACATACATACATACATACATATATATATATAAAATGTCCAGAATACACAAACACTACAGAGACAGAAAATAGATTAGTGGTGGCTAAGGGGTGGAGGGAAGGGGAAAATGGGGAATGACTGATAATAGGTATGGGATTTGGGGGAGAAGAGTGATGAGAGGTTGATGGTCGTACAACCTTCTGAATATTGTACAACCTTCTGAATATTGTAAAACCAGTGAATTCTATAATTTAAAAGGGCAAATTTTTGTGATATCCAAATTGTATCTCCAGAAAAGAAAAAGTTCACAGATGAATTTCTAAAATCTCAAAATACTGTGTTATCAATTCCAAAATTAATATTCTTGCATATGTTAGCACTCTGGGATTAGTCTCACGATAGCTATGTGATTGTTTTCTCCCTCAGTAGTACACAAAGTAATGTTGTATCATAAAATTCACTACATTTTAAAGTTGATAAAATATGGTATATTTCTGATTTTACTTATCACTAGATACAAAGGCAACTATTGCAAATCTGTATTTCAAAGAATTTACACTGGACAAATTGTTGGACAGATTTGCCTCAGCCTCCTGAGCAGCTGGGATTATAGGCACCACCACCACTCCGACTAATTTTTGTATTTTTAGTACAGACAGGGTTTCAGCATGTGAGCCAGGCTGGTCTCGAACTCCTGACCTCAGGTGACCTACCTGCTTCAGCTTCCCAAAGTGCTGGGATTACAGGCGTGAGCCACCGCGCCCAGCCATAGATTTCTTAATGACCACAAATCTTTAAGAAATCTGTAGCAGTCATCATCTTTACCAAACAAAAACCTTAACTCTCTTTTTACAAGGAGTTGGACTCTATATAATGTTTCTTCTCTTTGGACCTGGGTAGACTAACTGCTTTCAACAATACAGTACGAAGGAATTGACCCTGGGTGACTACTAAGGCTGGGTCACAGAAGACCATGCAGGCTCAGCTACCCTCTGGTCTCTTGGGGCACTTGCTCAGGGTGGGAAGCCAGTTGCCACATAAGAAGTCTGATTATTTTAAGAATACAAAGCTGACGAAGCCACATGTAGATGCTTTGGCTGACAACACCAGCTGAGTTCCCAGCTGACAGCCAGCATCAACTGCCAGCCACCTGAGCAAACCATCTTATATGAGCAGCCCAATCAACCACAGCCCAGAAAATGTTTGACTGCAACAGTGTGAGGGATCCCAAGAGAGAACTGTCCACCCGGGCTCTTTTATAATTCATAAGCCACAAAATCATGAGCAAAATAAAACAGTTGTTTCACACCACTAAGTTTTGGGCTAACATATTATACAGCAAGAGTTACTAGAACAAAAAAGCAGTGAAGAAAGTTGTTTTTTCTGACAATGAGCCATCCAGACCACTCAGCATCCAGCACAAATGATGGACACATTTTTATCCCACGTCCTTCATGAAAGAATGTTGACTACAATTAATATTTTCTACCCAGCTCAGACTCATTAGACTCATTGCAGCTCTTTGTTTATCTGGGCATGGGTTCCCTCCCTTTCTACTCCCCAAATCATGATCTCATGTGTTCTTAATGGAGTGCTAATTTATTATTTATAAATATGTTTGAAAACATATACACAAGCATTATCCAAATCACTATTGGTTTCTTCCAACTGCTTTATGCTTATATGTCACTATTAAATAACTTGTAAACCTGCCATTGGTTTGAAATATAGTTAATGAAGTATTCTTCTGTACAAATAAAAAGGACTTATCTAATTCGGAAATGCTTTACTTTAGGCCTAATTATTGAAGTAATTGGTAGATAGTCTTGATAACTTGCTCAGAAAATTTTCATTCTAACTGTAAACCTCCCATAGTTTTTGGACTGAATTCTCCCTGCCATAAAATAAAAAGGCCTAAACTTCTTAAAATACAGATCCCCTATTACATGGGGCCACCTAGGTTTCCCCATCTATCATTTCCCTTCAGACACCCTCTGTGCCAGTCTAAGCATAATGCTGATATATGGCATTATATATAGTCACTTATCAAAATGAAATTCCACATGTGGAAAAGTTTCCTCATCATGTCTATAGAATTAGGATTTATAGATTTCCTATTCTGCAAAATTTTTCATAAATTCTTAGCAATAAATAACGTCTTCCTCCTTGAAAATACAGCACCACTCTTAGTCTATGTGACTTCCTCTCTCTTGCATTATTATTATCATGGTATCTACCTTACATAAATAGTTTTTCCAAGAGCTTTCCTGGACTAGATGATTAGCAAATGCCACTGAGGAAAATCACAGAAGAATAAATAAATAAATAAATAAGAATATATATATATATATATATAAAAATATATGAAATGTATAGTTTTGTTTGTCATTTTCCTTGAGAAAAGTCAACATGTTCTTGAAACATTCATCAAGAATTGGAGTATAGCTTGGTAATATGTAATAACTTTATAAATTTAACCATTTAACTTCATGTGAAAAGATACCTCTTGTGCTAAATTGATCTATTTCATGAACTAGTTAAAATATCATGTCTGAAAAAGGTACATTCATCTTTTACTTAAGGAGAGTTGAATTGAATCATGAACTCCTTGATGATACATCAGTTTTAAGTGGTTTTGATCACATCTCAGAGCCTTTGCACAGGATATGCACTGTGCTGAACAGTCTTGACCACAGTATTTGATTACATGATGCATACTCTTTTTGGGGCTTTGTGTCAAACATCCTCTCAAAAGGCCTTCTCTGACCACTTTAAGTACCTGTCCTTTCTGTTTTCTGTAATAACATCTTATTAGTTTCCTTCGAAGTACATTTCCAAATTGTTACTTTTCTTTTGCTTTCTCTCTCTCTCTCTCTCTCTCTCTCCTCTCTCTCTCTCTCTCTCTCTCTCCCCTCTCTCTCTCTCTCTGGAAGCAGTCTTGCTCTGTCACACAGGCTGGAGTGCAGTGGTGTGATCTTAGCTCACTTCAAGCAATTCTCCTGCCTCAGCCTCCTGACTAGCTGGCACTAGAGACACGCACCACCATGCCTGACTAATTTTTGTATTTTTAGTAGAGACAGGGTTTCACCATGTTGGCCAGGCTGGTCTTGAACTCCTGACCTCATGATCCACCTGCCTTGGCCTCCCAAAGTGCTGGGATTATAGGCATGAGCCACCGAACCCAGCCTATATTTTTCTATTTTAACATGTAAACTTCATGAGGAAGGGATCTAATTTCTTTCATTCTCCACTGAATGTCTAGCTCCATTCAGATTGCCTGGCAGAGTGAGCGCTCAGTATACAGTAGTCATAAAAGCAAAATAACAGTGATCAGCTGTCCACCCACGCACATCTAGAGTTGACATAAATCCATCTCTAAGCTAAACTAAGTATAGTAATGCATTATTTTGTGTGTCTTTATTCTCTTCACACCTTCTTTATGAGGGACAAAGTCATTTTCCCATTTGACAGAAGAGTTAACTACCACACAGAGGTTCCTTAACTTTTACACAATCACAAATACATAGGTGATAGAACTGAGGTTTGAACTCAAGATTATCTGATTCAAAAACCCAATCTTACCACCACTTTGCCCTTCCATTTACAGTAGGTTACTTCTGTATCCCACCCATGGTATACATATTCCAAAAAGAGAATTCCTGTTGAAGGCAATTTAAGAATGAGAAAGGCTAATACCTTTAAAAAAACATTATATGGAAACGGTTCATACCTGTGGGATTCCAATTTTAATTGTTCTCTTCTGTGTCTCATTTATGTCTAATGATGGATCCTACTCTATTTAGGCTGTTCTCCCCATGCTATTTCTTATTGTGATCCTCTAAAATTGAAGCAGGATCAAAATAAAAGACAATGGGGGAAAAAAAAGACACTGGAATGCTGGGGGCAGGAGTGGGTGGTCCTTACAAAAGGTTATTTATTGGGGAAAGTAGAACAAGAAAAAAAATAAGAGGATCGACAGATACCCTGGATGTGAAAATAATAAAAACAATAGTAATGATGATAAGATTCCAATTTGAGTTCTGGAAATGAAAGGTCCATAAAAATAAATTACATCCTAGAGAATAGTCATAAGAGAAAATAATTCAATTTTGTCTTTGGATAGAGGAAAACGGTACCTGTCTCAATGTAAAAAAGACCTAGTTTCTAAGTCAACAAGCTCCCAAGCTCATGGGATTAGACAATTTTTATATACTCAAAATATTAATAAGAAAAAAAAATCCTCAGAAGTCAGAATGTAGTATTCTATCACTTTCTCTGACTGGTCACATTACCTCCCTGCACCTCAGTTTCTTTGTCTGCAAATTGGGCAATCGATATCTGCATTACCCAAGTTCCAGTGTTACTGCTGGGCTTCAAGCACATAATGCAAGGCAAGGTGTGAAACCTTTAAGAGTCTGAGCTCTTGAGGTAGAATTGAGAAGTGACTGAAGGAGAAGAAGACATGATTAACACAAGATCTGCATTTCCATGAACTTGCAGTGGAACCAGGGTCATTTAACTTTCCCAGGCCAGTCTCTTTCTCCCTCACTGGTTTGTCTAATGGCATACCTGAAAGTGCTCTGAAGGCAACAATGTGCTGTAGAGATATGAGGTATTATCATTGTTGTCGCTATTTAAATTATTTCCCATAAGTTCTACGATTAATTTATCAGAGGATTTCGTTATGTCCCATGAACAATGGAAAAGTTGTGTCCTCAGCTGCAATTATCCCAAGTCTCCTGATACTTTCATATGTGAATCAGCAGTATAATTGCTATGCAGAAAATTAAAGTAGGTTTAACATCTAAGTCATCCAGTACCCTTTCTAATGAATTGTTTATACTTCTTCCTGCTTAGCAATCACTTTAACTCTTGTGACAGGCTGTCCTAAATTACTGATGCTGTTTGAGGCATCATCTTGACCTTCTATCTCCACGCCTTTTGACAATATTGACCTTGATATTAGCAGCAATGGAGCAATGCAAATTGTTTTTAATGTACCATATTCCAGAGCTAATGGCTGGACAAAATTAGAAAAAAAAATGATTCAAGTAAATCAATTCAAATCTGAGAGAAAAACTTTCTCAAACCTAGTTCTGTAAGTTAACTTGCCAGTCTACTCAGGGTCCAATCATTTGCAAAATATTTCAATAATCTTTCTAAGCAAAAAGAATGAGATCACTCCAGGCCAGGTGTGGTGGCTCATGCCTGTAATCCCAGCACTTTGGGAGGCTGAGGCGGGTGGATCACATGAGGTCAGGAGTTTGAGACCAGTCCGGCCGACATGGCAAAATTCCGTTTCTATTAAAAATACAAAAATTAGCCAGGTGGGGTGATGCACACCTGTAGTCCCTGCTACTCAGGTGTGCATCAGGAGGTTGAGGCATGAGAATCACTTGAAGCCGGGAGGGGGAGGTTGCAGTGAGCCAAGATCATGCCACTGCACAGCCTGGGCTACAGAGCGAGACTCCATTTCAAAAAAAAAAAAAAAAAACAAAACAAAACTACTGAGATCATTCCAAAGATAGAAAAGGTACTTCCATGAACAATCTCTGTCATGCCATTAACACGTGATCTCTTCCTACTCTACCCTTCACTCACTTTGTTCCAGCCACCATGGCCATTCTTGAGGTTCTCAGGCAAAGCATGCCACTCTCAGCACAGGGTCTTTGCAAGGGCTGCTCTCCCTTAGATGCGCTTGCCCCGGTATGCACACATCCTTCTAATTCACTCTCTTCCTTCAAACATCACCTTCACATATCTAATATAATACGTGACTTGCCAAGAGAGGCCTCGTTCGACCACTTTTCTGAGGTCTTTTTCACTTTGTTTAGTACCCTTATTGTCCTCAACTACACACCATCCCAATTTCCTTTGGAGCACTCCTTCAATTGTTCCAAATATTCATCAGAACAGAAATTGTGGATCATTCTCTCACCACTCTAGACCCAGCTCCTAATTCAGTGCAGCAGGGACTTAAGCAGTTGGATGAGCGAAAGATTTAATCCACTCATCCTCAGCAAGTCTTTGTAAAGCACTCTCGCTCTACCAGAACCTGTGCTCCATGCTGACAGGGAAAAAAATGGCAAAATGAAGAGTATGTCATAATCTCAAGGTGCTCTCAGACCAGCTAATGGCATTTAATGCAAAAATGGGTGTCCTTTCTGTTTACAATCATGTTGGTTATAGCGCATTAACTCAGACCCCATAAGATTAACTGTAATAGACTCCAGTTATAACATGTGGCATCCTAACTTTGAAAATTACTAATTCCTTAGCAAATATACAGAAATAACTATCTCAGAAATATTTTCCCATAACTTAGGAAAGCTTTTATGTAGTAAAATATCTCTCTATTTATCACCCATTCATCCTTCATTCATTCATTCAATCAGTCATTCAGCAAATAAGGTACAATATAATGACTGAGATAGCAAGATTTGGAGTCAGAAAATGTGGTTCTAAATTGCAGCTTCTCTGTTTAGTCATGTAACTTAGGCAAGGCTGTGCCTCACATGGACTGGCTGTAAAATTGGATAATAATAGAAGTGAGACTTTAGGTGAGGTTAAATTAGGACCTCATAGTCCCAGCAGACAGTAGCCCCTGAACAGCTGCATCCTACCCAGGCCTCTTACTAAGGTCCTCTTGGGGTGGCACAGTACCATGCTACCCTTTGCAGTCCAATGAGTACCAAGAAAAACCCTCCTGAAGGGGTGAGCAATGCAGCCTTACACAGGTTTGTGAATTTGAATGACCCAAGTCTTCCTATTCTGTATTCAGATTAACCATTTATACTAAGGTTTGAATGCCTTCTCCCTAATTGTGATAAATACTTGGAAAGAATAAAAACCTAAAATGTCAGAAAGCGAACAGTCTTGAGCATGAATGGCAGAGCTCACTTTCAGCCTAGAAGTTAGTATAATTCCAATATCTAAACCTTTAACCTCATAACTTAGGTCAGCAAACCTCAAGTTACAAAATTCCATAAATAATTCAAGGCATACAAAATTGTTTTTCACGTATTAGTTCACTTTTAACCCTCACAAAAATTTGTTGAGGTTGAGGGTTTTCCCATTTTACAGATGGGAAAACTAAGACCTAGATATTTGGAATTCTATGTCCAAAATCATATGATTGATAAGATATAGAAATGAGCCCAGAAGGCAGGTCTGAGAAAGGAGAGTTCATACCCCTGTCTGCCATTGTCCCTCTATTTCTAAATAAGCAAAAGCAAGCACTTTACAAAGAATTCTGCACCCTCTTAAGTGTTTTCAGTTCTAGAAATATCCCCAGGAGGAAGAACCATATGAAAACTTAGAGGCTGCTATTTTTCTTTCAAACTATCTTTATTTTATACCAAAAGCTCATGTTTTAAATCATGTGCATTAAAATAGATGTCATTGGGGAAAATGTTTAAATTTCAAGATTCAAAAGTGACTTTGAAATATGTATGCCCTTTTCAAGCTGAGGAGGAAGAGTGACACATAATCTATAAATTATAGTGGAATACTGTTAATTCTAATGAAAATCTGGAAGGGCTGTTGCCAATTAATGAATCTTGCAAATAATTAAATGACATAAAATGTTGGCTAAAGGGCAGTTTTTCTGAGTGGGGGAGGAGTGCGTATTTTTTTGCTGCTGAAGACAAGATGCGGATGACAATCTGGACCCTATTCCCAAAGATTGTGAAAGGATTTACAAGGTTTGAATGATGGGATGCTCAAATGAATAGCGTGTTCACTGAGAAAATAAAGTCAATATTTCATCATTAAGTCAATGGTTTTATGAAGTCCCATGGAAGCTCCTCTGGAAATAATTACCTAGCATGAAGGCTTCCTTGCGTCTTCATGTGTTTCAGACAAGAAGGCATGTCACGTCTTTTCTGTGGTTGTACATTACTCGTTCTTGACCTCATCCTAGGAAAGTTATTTTTGCAAAGATCACATAGATTCCTTTAAATTACAACAGCTATGAACAACAGTTGCTTTGAGTAAGCTATCTTTTTTAAAAAAGTTAAAAACTCAATTATTGAGATACATTTCAGCTGTCATTTCTGTCAAAATCAAAAGCAAAAATGAGAAAGAGGATCTCACAGAAAATAACTTGGGACCAAGTGCAAAGACATGGTGATCAATTTTTGCTGGAATGATGTCTTCAGTGTCTTTACTAGCAGGTACACACACTCACACATGCACAGGCACTCACATAGACATATTTGAACCTAATTCTGAATGCCAAATAATAACTAAAAGTTTTATTGATTTCTTTTAAAATTTAGGTGAAAGAGGATATTATAAAAAGATTCAGGTTAGTGATACTGAAAGAATTCACTGCACAATTCACAGGCTATCCCTGGAAAGATGAAGAAGGAAATAAATGAGTAAAAAAATTCTCACATAGTAAATATGACTTAAAGTTCTAAAGTCGTACCATCTGCCCTGTTATACTGGGTGGGTTAGTCTGTACCTGAGGAACCTGCTTGAGCAAGAGCTGAAAATAAATAAACAAACACCAAGTAAAAACAACTTCTTTGGTTAGAAAAGGAGGAAAGCTTGTTTTTCCCCCAAACTCAACTTTCTGATTACTAACTAGGCACAGCTATAGACATGACTTTATTTTCTTCTTAGCCTGAAATTTCAGAAAGTTCATGGCTGAATATTGTGGTTAACAGAAGTAACATTCTATTTGAGGAATCATAACTACCAGCACCCTTATTTCTATGACTATTTATTCTTATAAATAGTATTCTTAATTAATGTATAGCTTCTCAGTGGCTTCTTTAAAATAGATATGCCTCTTATGATAACATAAGAGGCTAAATATTTATAATCCGAAGATTTCAAATGCTTTCTTTCTAAAGATTTTTCTTAGAAAATGTCAACGTAAATAAAATCAAATTTAATAACGAGGTTTTATCATAGAAACCTAATTTGATTAATTACTTTTGATATTTCTCAATATCAGTTGGATTTTATATTCATTTTATTGCATATAAACTTTGTTTTAAATAACTGAGTAAAGCCAATAAAGCAATAGAACATCATCTTACAAACTTCTAGGTGCTCTCATATTTTTATTTTGTATGACTTTAAATGAATTATGATATCTGATTTTCCAAATTAATGCCAAATAAAAACTTTATAAATCTTAAGAAAATGAGGTTGAATTACTAAAGGCAAATATCAAAAGCCATTTAATTCAAATAAAACTGAAATAAGAACATCAAATAATTCAAATGAATTATTTTTGTGAATTGACAAGACCTAGGGCCCTAGGTATTCTAAGATCAAGAATTCCGTAGCCCCTATTATTAAAAATTTTACTAATAAGTAGAGAAGCAAATCAATAAGCTACTCTAAGTGTCCTATATCCCGGTGCCCCTCATGTAAGAGAAGGGAAGAGAAAATACTGTGTGATCTACATGATCTGTGGAACCAAAGTGCATTCAAAATATCAACCTGTCCTGTGATCCTGCCTCATACTGTATACAATCTGTGCATACTTCTCTCTATCTAGAAGCAAAAGACAGATATCAAAATATATGTATATGTGTGTGTGTCTATATATGTGTGTGTGAATATACACATACATAATCATATACATATATACATATAATGTATATACATACGTTATATATAGCTACACACCCACGTACATGTGTGTATGTATAAATTTTGTATATTATAGATTTATATTGCATATGTATACAATATAACATGTATAAATACATGCACATATACATTCTTATGTGTTTATGTGTAAAATCTTCTTCAGTCTTCTAGGTTTAGCTTACCAGACACCTCTTTTTGGGAATCATCCTGATTTACCCATTTGGAATTACTCATAGATATTCTGCATCCCAGGAAGCCCTGAGTGGCAGAGACGGTGGTGGAATTCTTCTTTGCCTCTGTCTGAGAGTGTGTTGCCATTAGTACTGAGTCTCACAGTCATCCTTGTGCACATCTCATTCTCCCCACTAAGCTGAATTGCTAAACCCAAGGAAGAGATAGCACAGGGTGGCAAGATGCACTTGCAATTTTGAACTAAACCTATAACAGTTTGATCTTTTCTCCACTGTGAATCAATCTGGGCCAGGCATGGTGGCTCATGCTGGTAATTCCAGTACTTTGGCAGCCTGAGGCAGCAGGATGGCTTGAGATCAGCAGTTTCAGACCAGCTTGGGCAATATAGCAAGACCTCATCTCTATTAAAAATAAAATTAAAAAAAATTAGCCAGGCGTGGTGGTGCATGCCTATTGTCCTAGCTACTCAGGAGGCTGAGGAGGGAGAATCACTTGAGCCCAGGAGTTTCAGGTTGCAGTGAATTATGATCACACCACTGCACTCCAGACTGGGCAACAGAGCAAGGCTCTGTCTCAAAAAAAAAAAAAAAAGAATCTGCCTCATGTACTTGACCGAGTTACTTCACCTCTCAACCCCAGCTCTTCTGTTTGGTCCATGGACCAGCAGCATCTGTGTCATCTGAAGCTTGTTAAAAACAGAGAACCTCAGGTTCCACCTAGACCTAGTGAATCTGAAGCTGCATTTTAACAAGATCAGTGGTTTATTTGTATGCAGATAAAATGTTGAGAAGCACAGTTCTTAGGAACCATTCATATTCTCACCTATACAATTTAAATAACAGTAGCCAACATACACAGGGATGCTGAGAGGATAAAATATACATCTCTTGCTTAGCCCAGGCCCTTCTGCTTGGTGTGTGGTTGATAAGTGGTAGCATTTTCAGATTTTATTATTAACATTACTGACAATGCTGTTTATTATTAGATAGTTTTATCACTTAAATTTTCTGAACTGCATCTCTAAAACTGGGATAATTATATATGTTATCTATGCTTTGCTTTCTTTTTCTAGGGATTAAATTATTTAATATCTGTAAAGGATCAGATACGGTGTTTGCTCACTGCTAGTTATCTTCTCCCATTCATCTCCCTTAAGGGCAGACATCAATTTGAAGGCTTTCAGAGAGCAGGTATTTGTTGAATGGCATAGAAATACATCAGAGGAGTTTTAGATGCCTCCATAATCCTATTTCCGCAGATAAATTTATATATTTCCAAATGCTAAATTAAATAAAGGAAACAATTAGCAAATGCCTATGTGCCAACAGCCATGTTGATGAGTTGTCTGTGATTCTGCTTTGGCTCATATAAATCTCCACTCTCAATGCCTTGCTGTTATAGATTGCTTATTTGTGTCCCCTCAAAATTAATATTTTGAAACTCTAACCCCCAATTAGATGGTACTAAGAGGCAAAGCTTTTGTGGGTGAACTCCCTATGATAGGATTAGTGTCTTTTTAAGAAGGGGAAGAGATTTAGACATTTATCTTTCTGCCGCATGAAGACACAACTAGAAGTTGGCAGTCTGCAAACTGGAGGAGGACCCTCACCAGAACCAGGCCATGTAGGTACCCTGATCTCAGGGATCCACTCTCCAGAACTGTGAGAAATAAATTTCTATTGTTCATAAACTACCCAATGCGTAATATTCTGAGATAGCAGCTCGAACTAAGACACTTGCCTATTGATACTCCTAGTATGGGAAATACAACAGTTTCTGCTGTTGAGTTTCAGAATAGCTAAATTTTCTTCTGACATTTTAAGAAAGACATTTCGTATTATATTTTTATTTATTTACATGTGTCCTGGGTTTGAATTGGTGTAATTCCCTTCTATTTGGTACATCTAGAACAAATAAAAAAAATTATCCTGTCATTCATCATAGCAGTGGTCATTTTGATCTTTTATGTTTCTTTGCTTATTAGGTGAATGTACTTTTTCAATGAAAAATATTTGTTAATTACCATGATTCTAATTTAACTAAAAAGGAAGCATGTATTCCAGATAGTACAATGAATAACTGTGCTAAGAATAAATGGCAGCCACAGTCAGCAATGTCAAAATTAACTATCACTTGTCATAGTCTCAGAAATTGTAGAAGTTGTTTAAGCATATTTCAATACAGTCTTGCATTAAATCCTTTAGAAATACTCTAAGCAATTGGTGTATCCTGCTTCCTTCTATACTTAAGTGGAGGTGAGAAACTTGCAGTAGGAGGAATGCCCTCATCAAGTCGGAAAAGCAGCTCAAGCTGATTCCTTCTGCCTCATTTCCAGGGCATCATGGCAGGTTCTGAAGCCCAGGAGTGATCACCAGCCGGAATTTTTGGTACTACCTTAGGTTTGCTTCTCTATATTATGTACTCAAATTCCACTCACCCTTCCTTTGCTGTAAATGCGCACATTTCTTGGGCCTTTTGGAAATGACTTTTACCTTTCCTGTTTTCTGAAGCACATGTTAAAATGTCGGTTTGTTTACTTACTATGCCTAAATTCAACTGGGGAAACAAAAGAACTTGTTAATCTCTTACTGATTTCATCGTTGCCATGCACACACTCATACTCTCTGTCTCTCTCTCTCACACACACACACACACATACGAAGCCAAGATGACTAGAAGAAGATCCCAGTTGGAACCAAAGTTGTTTGATCTCATTTGTTCAAATTAGCTTAGCCCTCTTCAAAACTCCTTTTAAAATTTGGGAGACGCTATACTGACCTAACAAAAGGTACTGAAAAACAAGCCCTGGCTTTTCAGTAACCTTCTCTAGATTGTAATCACTTCCCTTCATTCCAAAACCTCTTTCTCTTGCTGTCCACAGCTGACCTGTTAGCTCCTATTTGGTTTCTCTCCCCATAGTCTAGATCTTTCACAGGACTACTGCTGCTGAGTCTGGCTTTGGCTTTCCCACTTCCCTTGATTCTGTTAGTTCTAAGATCCAAGGGCCACTCCAGCAAGCCCTGCAAGCCTAGCCCAAGCCCTGGGTGTCTGGCACTCTGGCTGTTGCGTAGATTAGATGCCATTGTCTAAAGGAGAGTTTCAGAGAGACTCTAACCTAGTGATTGACAGGTCAGAACTGGGGCTACTCTCCTTGCTTACACTGTAAGTGCTCAAAGACAGACTGCCCTTTGGGGGTGAGAAAAACAGCAGGTGCCTCCAAAGCCAGCAGCAGGAGGTCTTCCTTGACCTTTCTTTGCCCCTGTCTCAGGAGGCAGCTGGTATTTGCCTTTCACTCGCTGGGATAAAATGGCTCTCATTAAATGTCTGAAAGATAGTTTAGAAGAGACAACAGTTACTCTTTTCTCTTTGTAAAGAGGGATGTTATCTATCTTAAAAAGAAAAATATTGGTTTAGCCTCCTTACCACATATTTCCTGGGAGAGTATGGTATTTTGCCCTTTTGCATTACAAAGTGTCCTTGTAAAAAATAAGGTAACAAATTCATTTTTGACAGGCATTTAAAACCCTGGCATTTAGAAGCTGGCCAGTGGCTTTTGCACTGACTCTAGATTAGAAATGTCTAAAACATACTGAATAGGATAAGCAGAAATTGTCATGAGTTAATATTGTCACTATGATACATATTCACATCATTTCTTCCTAACTGGCTCACTATGTTTAATTTTATTTCTTGCTTAGACAAACCAAGACATTGGGACCATGTTCTCACTATGAAATGCAAATGTTTCCTTTCCTTACAAGATGAGTTTGCTTTTCAATGTATACATTTTGTATTCTAAATAATAATTCAATTTCAAGATTATCCACATAATTTGGGAGCAGCTTTTTCTTCCCAAAGAGCATTCTAAACCAGGCATGAGGTGTGGCAAACCAGATTATACATTAATAGCATTAAAAGTTCCAGGCTGTGGAGGCAATAGTCTTAGGAGTCTAGACATTTGCAAGAAGAGAACAGACACCCTGAGAAAAGTAAGGAGGCCAAAGGGAGACCATTTCCTTCCAAGATGGGCAAATTACTATCTGAAAACTCCCAGAGGGACACCAATTGCCCCATGCTGGGGAGAAGGATGACAGACACAACAGGAAGGCACAAAGCTCACAGGAAAGGCAGTTCTCCTGACATTGGAGACTCACAGAAAGACAAGAATGAGAAAAGTTACAGAGCCTGTGATTGGGAAAGAGAGACTACAGATTCTAAGGGGTTGATAACAGATTCTAAGGGGTTGATAACAAATTCTTTAAGTGACTATATCCAGCAGCTACAAAGCATTGCTATTACCTTTATAGGAAAAAAGACTTAGAAATCCATAATTTAACCACATACACACACACACACAGAGTGAGAGAGAGAGAGAGACAAATAAATATGGTCAGTCCTCACTGAGCACAGTTTAATTAAATAACACCAGTCATCCAACAACACAGTTCAAATTTAAGTTACTCCATTACCTTAATTGCGAGTAATTACATAAGCTACAAACTTCCTTGCTAGCTCTTCAGTCAACAAATCACTATGTAAATAACAGATTCATGACCAATGACCAATCACATCACTGCTTTCTAAGTCAGTCAGCGATTGTTTGCTGTGCATATATTTGTTCATGAGTAGACAGCAACTGTGTAGCTGTGTTGCCCCCTTCTCCCCCAGGGATAAACTCATTTACAAAATGGATAATTGAAAAAGGGAACTGGTCAATAAAGATGAAAGAACAACAAAGAAACAAAGAGTAATAAAGCTGGAAGTGGAATTTGAATTAAATGTAAACGAAATTATAGGAGCACTAGATGACCTTGGAAATATTGGCACTTCTGCCATTTGGGAGCTTCCATTATGCAGCTAGAGGAACTTAGTAAAGGGAAAGTTATTGATATAAATATGTAAAGTGGTAGTGACAAGAAGGATGAAAAAAAATGTTCCAGAGGCAGCGAGGGAGGACAGCAAACAAATCTTCACATTAAGAAAACTCTTGGGGATATTTCACACCATGAAAATCTCAAAAGGATATGATATTGGAAACTCATCCAGTCTTTGAAAGGAGTATGGCAATTTGCCAAGGCTTAAAAAACCCATTCCCTCCATAGTATAGATTACATAACTATGAGAAAAAGCCAAGCCCTGTTCAAACCGCTCCTGATAAGATTTTAATAAAGAAACAAAATACTTAAATTCTTAACGTTTCTAGTATCTTAAATTACATTTTACTAAATAAATATTAGTCTTTCTATTTTTTCATTTCTCTATATCTAATGGTAAGAGCATTTTCAATGTTTTGACAAAAATGTTTAAAGGTCATGGGGCAATAATAATTTATCCTATTTATTATTAAAATCACATTGCACTGACTCAGCTTTAACTGGTCATGTTTACATTCCCAAATGACTGTGGAAAGCAACAGTGCCTGGATTCATAAATGGATGGATGGGTGGATAGATGGATGGATGGGTGGATGAGTGGAAGGATGATGAATGGATGGATGATGGATGGATAGATAAATGGATAGATGGATGGATGAATGATGGATGGATGAGTAGATGATAAGATAGACAGGCAGATAATGCCATATTGTCTATAATTTACTTTAAAAGACTTCGGCCTAGATCAGGTAAACTATAAGTCCATATTATTTATTCTGGTTTTACACAACTAGGATAAAGGTATTATCCCAGCTGTGTGTACCTGACATATGGACAGTCTACTAAGGGAGGGATCTATCCCTGAATTTCAATCACGTGAGCAGAATCCTGCCCTGATCATATTTTCACATCTGCAATGTGCTTGGTGGAGTGCCTGAAAGAATTGGTTGTATAATTTTCTGTGTGCTTACTTGCTGGTATGTGTTGGTATATATGTACATCAATTAACTATTACCACAATAATGTGCAAAAAGCTTGATATATCAGTGACCTACACCATATTTCCCATGACTTAGGGAATTGTGGGCTAGCTGAATTTCAGCTGATCTTGCATTTACGGGTTGTACTTTGAGGGTCTCATTTCACTGAAGTGGCAGTAGCTATCTGGCATACGTTCTTCTCATGGTGGTGACAGAAACTGAGAAAGCAATTCCAATTCATGAGCCCATTTCAGGCCTCTACTTCCAATTATCTGCAGACTTCCCATTGACCAAAGCAAGTTACACATCTGAACCCCAAATCAAAAAGTGGGGAAATCGTGGACCCACTATGAAGCATGGCTAGGTTGCACTTAATACTACTGGGAAGGGATGAATTGAGACCGATAATTCATTCCACAGCAGCATAGAAGAGTTCAAGCTAAGACTTACTTCCATTGTAATGTAACACCTGGCAGTTGCAAAGCTGTGGGAGAGAAGACCTCAGGCCCTCATCTACCACTATGAAGGCTACTGTGGAGAGTAAAATAACCTATTAATTATGACAAACCACATTAATTAAAGTCAATTTGTAACGAATGGTTTGAGTGTTGTCATTCTAAAATTAGATATTCTCTGTATTTCACTAATGATTTTAATAAAATACTGCTGACATGAAAATTAAATAAAAATAGAAGATTGGCTGGGTGTTTTAGCCAAATGCCATTTCAGAAGCTCTGTTGCTTTTCCCTAGCTCTGTGCACCAAGTGGTGTTTGAGGAACCACAGCAAAGAAGAGAGTAGAAATGGAAAAAAGAGCCCATTCCATAAATTTCTCACTATCCCAGACTGTGGATGTCTCACCCTCTAAATGGGAATCAGGCCCACAGTGAGTTTGCTTCCTGATTTGTTCCTCCTGTGTCTACCCATTAGCTGCCCAAGCTAATACATGAGGGAGCTTTGCTTTGGCAGCCTGCCTAGGGAGGAGGCTGGGCACATCTCAAGCCTCGCGGGTGCCCGCTCATCGTAGTCCTGCTTTGTAAATGTGCTCCTGCATCTGTTCCTTAGAGGACTGGAGAGCATGCCAAGCAGAGTGTGACATGAGAGAGGAAGAAGAAGCCCCCTCACACTGAACCCAAAGGGAAATGCTCTGTTTAGGCTTCCTGTCAACTCTCTATGTCTGCCAGCATGTTGGAGAAATAGCACAGTGTGATGCTATGGAGGGGGACCTGGGCTCGGAGACACAACTGGAGACAAAGCATACTAAATAGCAATACACAGCCCATACACTGTATTAGAATTTGTATGGGAGTGTGTAGGTGCAATTTTACATAGGATATTGGAATAAAAAGGTGAATAATCACTTGGCAGGCACATGGAAGAATCTCTGACCCCACAAAATACCCTCTGCATACAATAAAGAGAATAAAACAGTTCCAAATACGAACTATCATAGAGTGCACAGGTACCAGCAGGACAGTAAGTGGATCCCTAACAGGAGCTTGCTGATGACCATTCCATTATTCTTTTAATAAGCACTTATGAAAACTGACCAGGGGCCCACATCTACGCCAGGAGCAGAGGTCTAGTTGCCATGCATATGCTGCTCCTCTAGAGGTCTACTCTTGGTAGTAGGAGTGAATGGAACAGCTGACTCACTTATGTTCCTGGTGATATGATTATTCTAGTTTATCCTTCCAGATAGCACATGCATTCCTAAGGGACAAAATGAAGACGGGTTCAAACACAGCTCTCTATTTCCTTATCCTCAGCATGGCAGATTCCTAACTTCCTTACAGTATTTCATTCCCTTCTAGCAATGACTTCTGTTGTTCTCTTTCCAGGACTTTAATCCTTTCTGTCAGTCAGTCCATGTCAATCAGTCATATTGGAACAGCCTAATGCTAACTATACACAGAGCTGAGTCTTTCCCACAGGGCTCCTTCCTGGACCCCATGCAAATTACAGACGCACCTGTCTCCTTGGTCTTTGAAAGTGAGATGAGAAGTCAGAACCACACAGTATCCTAATCTCAGCATAATCCAATTAAGACTCATGTCTTACTTCTGTTTCAGTTTCTTTACTTCTGAGGGGTCTTCTAGGAAAACACTACTTAAGGCAACTACACAATATTCCCTCCTACTGACAGCTACACCTTTGTCTTAGTGATGATACTTTGAATTGCCAAAGGGTCCAGAGGGGTTCTGTGATACAGGTTTGGAAGTATAGACAAACCATACTTAAGAAGTGAGAGCATTTGATCAACATTCCATTTTAACCCATTCCTGCAGAAGGGGGAGCTACTCCTGATGTCAATAAATTATCTCCAGACATTCTTCAACTAACAACTTTCTTAATCTTTCAGATTAAGAAAATGGCCATAACTGTCACTAAAATCATATGAAGCCTGCAAAAAAAAAAAAAATATATATATATATATATGACCTCACCTCCAGCAATATGGGATTTGAACAAACACTGCAGCCTGCAGATAACACTCCTTGCAGTGTGGAGTCCACTCAGCACAGCTTTTCTTTTTCCTGGTTAGATCAATATCTCACTGATACATGTTCTGCCAGCCAAGCTATAATACTGCATTCTTCCAGGTCTCCATAATATAAAGTGATTTAGTGCTTTCAGCTTGAAAGATATTGCAATGAACACTGTGATTTATAAAACAAATGGGCTATTGTCCTAAATAAGTTTAAAATTATATAGACCTGAGGAAATAGAGTTAACTAAAGTTTTAATGCTCTTAGCCTATTTTCTGCTTAGCAATTTATACAGACACATAAGCAATTCAACTCAGAAAAATGCAACAGTAATTTATCGCCAGACTCCTCCATACATAATTTCCTTAACCTAATGTACCTTTTGGCATTTATTAGTACACAAAGTCAACTTCCTACATACCCTTCTTTCATCCAAGCAACTGTCTATATATTTCCTGGACCTATAAATCATTGCATCCTAAACACTTGGTCTATCAGAAAAAAATATGCTAATTGTAGAGGACAGCATATCCTGTATTGAATGCTAGTGGCATTTTGGCATATTATTTCTCGCTTTATCACAGAAGTGTGCTAGGAAATAGAAATGATGGGAGCACTACAAGCCAGAGGAATCTAGGCAATACATTGAAAAGCTGCCATCTCTTATTCTCAGTTCACATTGGTGAAGACAGCAGAGTGTGATAACAGTAGATGGGATATTTTCATTTAATCTTTTAAATGTATTGGCTTTGAGATGTGAGTGGAATTCACATGGGGCAATTCTAATGCTTTTCCTAGTTTCGTGTTTTTTTTTTTTTTTTTTTGTATGTGCTCGAAAGAGGATTCAACTTTGGCAGCACTACTGATGAAAATTGCTACAACCAAGAGAGAGAAAAAAGAGGCAACCTGGATGAGAATTTTAAAAGCAACTTGGTCACAATCTAAAGATTGTATGGCTGCTTTTGCAGAAGACCTGTAGGTACCTAGAAAGGGTGTGTATTACATAAGGTCTATTTCAACTGCTGTAATATAGAGACTCTGAAGGAGAGTGACTAAAAAAAACACAAAAGCTTATTTCTTCCACACATGTTAAGTCTTTAAATCTGGATTGGTGAGTGGACTCATTTTTTCCCCAAATGTTTATCCCCTTGGGCATTATCCTCATCTGCATGATTGGAAAGTGGGTCATAGTCATTCCTGTGACCACATATGGGAAGGGGAAAGACAAAGGGATTCCATGGCAAAGAGCTTTTATTTTATGTGGAAAATGCCCCCAAATTACACATATCACTCCCACTTATGTTCCGTCGGCTCTAGTTTGGCCATGTAGCTTCACTAAGTTGCAACAGAGGATAGGAAATGTGGCTTACAGTGGGGCGGCCAGGTGCAGAGCTGACACACCGCCTGTTGACTCTTTGTTGACATTTAAAGAGTATTTCTAAACTGATAATTTACTTTTCAAAGGTTTTTCCAGGTTCCCTTAACCCCTTATACCTCTTTTGTGTTCTTTCTGTTCTGGGCCTTCCTTTCTGGCAAGATGGTATAAAAAGTAGTATATTCCTTCTCAGACAGAGAGGCTTTAAAAGAAGCCTCACAAAATTCTACCTCATACCCAAACCAGGGCTCTTTGAAAGTGCTCTCAAGTGTTTGATAAACAGACATGTTGAATCACTGAATTAGCTACTGGTAGCAATGTTGTCATACGTTTATGTTTAGATTTCAATCTGGCAAAATGCTTTTGAAAGGAAAATCTTTGTCACTTGAGCCAAAAGCTAAAAAATGTCCTTGTTTAGTAATTACATAGACACCCACACTATTCAAAATCTTGTTTTTCCAAAAGTACATTTGTAATCCGGAAGCCAGGGCCCAATCCACCCACTTCATCTTTACCACTACTCCCAACCCACTTCCCCCTAAACTGAATTCCACAGCCCTGGCCACATCAGGGCTGTCCCCATATTGCACGAGTGTGTCTACAGGCTCACTTCACCATGCTCTCTTCTGCCACTACGCACTTGCAATATTGATCACACTCTGTTTTGTCCAATTACAACCTGAATGCAAAATTAGTCCATTTACCAGTCCTCTTCTGCAGAGAAGTAGATGAATTCCTCTTTTCAATTCCTAGAGAGTTACCATTTTTGGTCCCCTAAACTCTTGATGCTAGCTAACCTCTAGGTCAAGACAAGTAACTTTCTGCAATTAGGTGGTTCACACACCTTATTCAAACTACACATTTTTGAAAGTAAAAGAGCATTATTAATAATTATGTAGGTGTGAAAGTGTAAACAATGAGTGTCACAGGCAAATCAGATGCATAAGTAGGTCCCCCTATTTAAAGAGAATTTTCCCTAAATGATTTGTAAAGAATATAATTCTTCTTCAAGATTTACTGAAATTTCCCTCCTGAGAATACTCTTTTACCTAAAATTTATGCTGGAGAATGTCAGTAAATCATTTTGAGAACAATCCACCCCAGCCCCCCACAAAAAAACACAAACAAACTTGACTTTAACTCAAGTAAAATATGGCTTTCCCCTAAATCATATCACCTAAGTAGTGACATAGGGAAATGCCATTATAGAAAGTAGAGGCAAAAATTTCAGAGATGGCCTTTTGAAAATGGATCACTGAGAGTCAGAAAACTTAACCACTATTAGTGGTGAAGGAATGTGACTTAAGGTAAAAAATATCACTAGTGGACAGATAGGTTTGTACTCTTGTTTTATTCCCATAAAAACGCATTGAAGTAGGTGTGTTCAATTCAATACATAGACAGCAAATTGAACATCAGTGTGGTTAAGTGACTAGCTGCAGTTTCGACTGAGTGGAGATTCAAACCATGGTTTATCTGACTTGTCGGAGACAGGCCACAGTACAATAAATGGCCCAAGTAGCCGCTCTAATGGGCCTGTCACACAGCATTTCCGACAGAATTAACTTTCACAATTGAGAGTTGTTGTTATCATACGTGTTAATGTCAATGACTTCATAAAGTCAGACTCCACATGTGTTCTCATCTCCCTAAGACCAGCTATTGTTCTGGTACATAATGGAAACTTTTTTGAACCTATTTTAAGTCCAGAAACTACCCATATATACATGTATGAGTGTGTGTATATGTATAAAGCTATTTATTGGACATTACCTGTAATGTTGATTTCAAAATGTGTCTTCATTTTATTAATTCAGAATATTAACTTATATATTCACCAGTTACCCTCGTTTGTCTACTGCCATATAAAAAGTACACACCAATGTTTGTATTTTTTTCTTCCTGTTAAAAATAGCTAGCTGGCCATTGAAAATATATGTGGGATACTTGTTGCTTACATAAGTTAATCTGAGCAGAATGTTCTCTGAAGAATAAATGAGAGTAATGCATAAGGACATGAGAATGTGAAGTAAAATGAGAAAATCTCTTTTTAGCAAAGTATTTGATCTCCTGTAAATCCTAGGTAGTGAAAGGCTGAGAAAGGCATGACCTTCCACTGCAGAGCAAGGTTTACTGAGGGATTGACTCTTCAAAGTTACACTAACACAGTGATTTTTATTTACAATGATGCTATTCCTGTCAGCATGGACAAAGCAGAAATTTGCGAGTTGAATTCTGATTTGCATTCTCTCGCTCTGTCACCCGTGGCAAGTCACTTAATTACACAAAGACAAAGACTTAATTTTCCTGTCTTTAAATGAGGGTTCTGATGCTCATTTTGCTTTGTGGTTAGGGGAGTGAATGCGCACAAAGGTTTGTAAGAAGATGCCATCATGTGCTAACCAGTTAATGAGTAGTTCTAGTATTTTCTCCTCTCTATTCCCCAGGCTTTACAACAGTGGTTCTAGAACCTTGGTTTAAGACTAACCTGAGGATCTTTTGTAAAATGCAGATTTCCGGGCTCCTTTCCAAGGCCTACTGACTCAGCAGGTATGGGATAGAATTCGAAAATATTTATTTTAACACACTCCAGCAAATGACTTTGATGCAGATGGCATGGAGAGCTTAGTTTGTGAGACACAGCTCAGACACTCAAGCCCAAGCTGAATCAATGTTAGAAAGATGATGCCATCTTGGGGACACAGGAAGAGGTATACATTATTCCATTTTAAATAAAGTTTCATTCTTACAGATCTATCAATTTAGAGTCTGGATTCTCTAAGACGAAATCTTGTACTAATTCCTTTTTTACCATTGATATGATTTCTGCACTTCTTCACATATTGAGAGGCCAGGATGTTTGTTATAAATGTACACAGTTCAAAGTTTACCGATTTTTAAAGAAATATCAGCTGTCCAAATATTTACCATATTACATGATCTTCAATTAATTTTATTATTTTTAAAGGGAAATCCAAGGTTCTATAGCAAATTACCTGTCTCACATCTTGGTCACAGCCACCTATTTTCCTTCTCCACTAGTCACCAATACTTCTGGTTTCTCAGACGTAATTTTAGAGGTATCATTCATATATAAAATCCATATACAAGCAAATACATTCTCTTTTTACGTAAATAGTTACATTTTACCTTGGTTTCCTTTGATTTAAAATAATCTCAGAAAATGGGTCCACATTTGTTCATAAAAAAACTTTCTTATTCCCTTTTTACAGCATATTATTATATCCTGCATGAGTCCCATAATATTTTTAACGAGTCTCTTGCCAATATTTTGTTGTTTCAGTGAAGTGATGAGTAATTGTGTTGCGGAATCACTTTTGTGATACTAGGATATATATACAAGACCCAATCTTAGAAATGAAATTTCTGGGTCACAGGATCAGTACTTTTCTAATTTAGAAACAGATTGCCTTTCATTGTAGCAATTTATACTTATACATATATGTATGCTCCCACCTGCTCATCAACAACATGCTATCCAACTTTGTTCTTTGCCATTCTCACAGGTTAAAAATATACATTATCTCTGTATAAATGAAAAGGATCTGCATTCTTTCCAAAGCAAACAGAGCATTCCTCCACAGAAACAAATGTAATTCCTGGCGTTATATTAATGTTAAAATAATCCCCTTATCTTATTTTGATTTAATCATGAACTTACATTTTTAATGGAAAGTCTTTCTAGAACAAAGATGATGGGTGAGTTCATAGTCATGGAAGTTGATGGACAGCCAATTCTGAGGTCATTGCTGATGCATGTATGGAATTAACTGTCACATTCCAATTGACTTGGTAGGAGCAGCTAATTTGCATGCTAACATGAGGGTTCATCTATTAAAAGTATTAAATTTACATGTTTTCAAGCTAAAAGATGTTCAGATTTTGTCAGTCTTTCCTTTTCTTGTTTGTTAGGGTACATTCACCGGCATTCTGAAAAATAAGAATGTTATACTGCCTGCAGCTGGAAGACAGGGGAAATGGTCCATGTGTCACCTATGACAATGCCAGCCAACCAGCCTGGCAGTGCCATTACATGAGTAACTGGAAATAGAAATGACAATCAAAGCAGTTGTGTGCATTCCATTCTTTCCTTGAAAATACAATTTAAGACAATGAGCGGATTGGAACTAAAAGCATATATATTTGAGTGTTTTATGATAAAACATAAGAGGAGTTAAAACAAGTCAATATAAGTTTAAAAGTAAAAGCAGTTCTGTTTCCATTTTCCATAAGAAAAAGAAAAAAAATAAAATAAAGCTAAAGCATGTAACATAATTGGCAAAAATGAAATATGACATGGTATATTGGAAAAGCCTGTCAAGGCCGGGTGCGATGGCTCACGCCTATAATCCCAGCACTTTGTGAGGCCAAGGCAGGCAGATCACTTGAAGTCAGGAGTTCGAGACCAACCTGGCCAACATGGTGAGATCCCATATCTACTAAAAATACAAAAATTAGCTGGGCGTGTTACTGTGTGCCTGTAATCCCAGCTACTCGGGAGGCTGAGGCAGGAGAATAGCTTGAACCCGGGAGGAGGAGGTTGCAATGAGCTGAGATCATGCCACTGCACTCCAGCCTGGGTGACAGAGCAGGCCTCCATCTCAAAAATAAATTAATACATAAATAAATAAAAAGAAGAGAAAAAGAAAAACCTGCCAAGACTGAACTAACTCCTGTGTTTAGAACAACAGCCTCCAAGAAGTAATTTGATATTAGTGGGTAGTTATTTTTAATGTGTCTCTGAAAAAGTGGATCTTTCCGAGTATAAAGGAAAGTAGTAAAAATATCTTCAATATGGGTCATCAATACTTTTTCATGACCTTTGAGATTAAATATTCGATAAGATTTCTTTAGAGAAAATGAGAAAGGAATAAGAAGAGGAGAAGAGTTGAAAATGTTTCTGTGAAGACTCTTGTCCATACCCGAATTTAAACCAAAATTAGGAATTTATGATGACAATGAGACCTAGGCTGAATATTTCATTCTCCAGCTCAACTTGTGCTGATTTATGATTTTTGACAAATACATAATTAAGTTTAATATCTAAACAAACCCATGCCATTGTATTGTTGATGTTTGTATTATTTATCTTCTTTCATAAAAAAGACTTTTAATAAGGAGCCATATTACAAGTAATGGTACATATAGCCAAATGCCAAAGAACACTTTCATGCCTGAGAATTTATATAATTAAAGTTTCAATACTTGCACAGTTATTAATCTTTTCATTTTCGTTTAAATATGTATGGCCTTTTAAAAATGCCCATGTTAGACTTATTCTAGACCAGAGAGGGTAGACTAATGAGGAATAAAAGTAAACAAATGTGCTTAAACTATATAAAAATTTATATTTGATGGAAAAGCCTCATGGAAAAATGATTTCACTGATGTGATTTTTTTCCTTCAACTGAATTACTACTTGCTAGCATTACTCTATATTTATCCGTTTTTTTTGTATTTAGCAGTTTTACAATCAAATACTCCTAACTGCAAGAATGAATATATGCTCACTTTAAGACAATGTGAGAAGCAGAAATGTTGTTTAATAGATAAAACATTATGCTTGGCTTTTGCCTTTATTTTTCTTTTTCACTATACCTCTTCCCCTTTACAATTTTCAGTGGGACAACCCATTTTATAAACATACCTTACTAAATATTTGTAAACAAAATTTGTATCCTATAATTGTATCTAAAATCATCAATTTACTCTCCATAGCGAAAATCCCCTCTTTATAGCAAAAATCCCCAATTTCATATACTCCCGTATACTTACCTATAAAATATTGCCCTCCTTATTCCTTGTATAGATTCTCTCCATTTTTAACCATGCTTAATCTAATTCAACCTCAGTGAAGAAGAAAAACTATGAGAAATGTTTTGGAAAAGGTGCTTGCTCCACACCATTTGAGACCTGCCTACCAGTGAATATGATTCTATACCCTTTGCATATTAACGGCGCAATATTTGCTCAATAAGTATTTTTTATATCTTTCCTCCAAGAGAACTTTGTAGCTATTACTGTTATTCTTGATTGTCTGAGAAGAAAATAGGTATATAAATAGTCAATAAATCTAAATATATAATGAAAAAACTAAAGAGCTTCTGCACAGCAAAAGAAGCTATCAACAACGTAAACAAACAACCTACAGAAACAGAACGGGAGAAAACTTTGCAAAGTATGCATGTGACAAAGGTCTAACGTCCAGTATCTATAAAAAACTTAACAAATTAGCAAGAAAAAAAATAACCCCTTTAAAATGTGGGCAAAGGACATGAACAGACATTTCTCAAAAGAAGACATACATGTGGCCAACAAACATAAGAAAAAAAGCTCAACATCACTGATCATTAAAGAACTGCAAATCAAATCACAATGAGATACCATTTCACACCAGTTAGAATGGTTTTATTAAAAAGGCAAAAAAAAAAAAAAACAGATGCTGGTGAATGGTTTTATTAAGAAGGCAAAAAACAACAGATGCTGGCGAGGTTGTGGAGAAAAATGAATGTTTTTACACTGTTGGTGGGAGTATAAATTAGTTCAACCTTTGTGGAAGACAGTGTGGTCATTCCTCAAAGACCTAGATGCAGAAATACCATTCAACCCAACAATCCCATTACTGGGTATATACCCAAAGGAATATAAATCTTTCTATTATAAAGACACAAGCATGCGTATTTTCATTGCATCACTACTCACAATAACAAAGACATGGAATCAACCTAAATGACCATCAATGATAGACTATATAAAGAAAATGTGGCACATATACACCACGGAATACTACACAGCCATAAAAAGGAATGAGATCATTTTCTCTGCAGGGACATGTGTGAAGCTGGAGGCCATTACCCTTAGCAGACGAATGCAGAAACAGAAAACCAAATACTGCATATTCTAACTTATAAGTGGGAACTAAATGATAATAACACATGGACACATGAGGGGAACAACACACACTTGGGCCTGTCAAAGGGTGGGGGTTGGGAGGACCAAGAGGATCAGGAAGAATAGTTAATGGATTCTGGGTGATGGGATGATCTGTGCAGCAAACCACCATGGCACATTTTTACATATGTAACATTTTTACCTATGTAACATCCTGCACGTGTAACCCTGAATTTACAATAAAAGTTGAAAATAAAAAAAATCAAAATAAAGTTTTATAGTTTTAAGTTTTACATTTAGAAAAAAAGAAAAACCCAAACAACTTAAAGACATTTTTCAAATGGAGAAAAAAATCAGATGACTCAAATGTGAATAAAATTAAATAAGCCTGTCAATATTAATATAATGGTATTAAGGTATTAAGTGAATTAATAATGACAGTTTAAAAAGTGATAAAATTATATTCAAAATTATCTGTCAAAAAGGTTTTATTTGAAAGGAATAGCAGATTAATGTTTAGTGATGCAGTAAAAGTGTTTTTAAAATATTTAAGTATAGGAGAAGATACATTATCATAAACACATCCACTTGATAAAAATAAAAAGACATAAAAGAATGAGAAACATATTTAACCAGGATAATTAAATAGTAAGAGTTTGAATTTTGTATCTGTGAACATTAAGTTTTTAATAAAACATTTAGAAAAATTATCATTTATTTAACCTTTGTGAAAATTCTTCCTTGTTCTAAAATCAGTAAATTTAGCTGTAGAGATGTATAAATGCAGTCTCTATGCTTATAGATCACAATGTCAGATTACTGTGACAAACTTCGAGATAAAATTTTAAACAGTAATCCCCTCTTTTATATCTTTAATCTCTTTATGAAATAACAATTGAGTGAAGGAGAAAATAAATAATAACATAGTAACAATTCTATTAAATAAAACAACCAGCTAAGCAATTACACACACTCACCAAAAACAATCATGGTGTTAAGTACTTTTATTATTAAAAATGTAAAAGCAAATAAAACACGTAACCTAATTTAACCAAAAATTACACAAAAATGAGTCAATGCTAAAGAAAATGGGTTTTTTTTTAAAAAAGGAAAAACATAAATTGTTTAAATAAGTAAATAAATTTAGGTATGAATTCATGGAATTTCTGATAGTATATGCAACAGCCTACTAAATGCACTCATTTGGGGAAAGAAAATCTTAAACATTTAAGAGAGAGAAGATATAAACAAATTTTGATTTTATGAAAACAATTACATAAATGTACAATGCAGTCCTGAATTATAGAAAAGAAAAATGTTAGCAGAGATGAGAACTGGGAAGCTGTCAAAAAATTACCCTACCGAAAACAAATATGGTAGATTCATTTATTGGAAAATTCATTTAAAATATAAACAAACTTTAATACCACTGTTACACAACTTGCCAGAATATGTAAGGAATAAATGAAGGCCTTTTTGAAGGTATTCTGTGAAATAAAAGCCAACTGATATCTAATGTAATAAAGCTTTAATAAGAATTAGGTCAGGCCAATTTCACTAATGAATATTAAATTAAAGTCTTAAGTACATTATTAGAGGTTGCAATTAAGCAGTAGGATTAAATTCACCCTATGAATTCAAGAATATTTCTATACAGGCAAAACTATTAGTTTAATACACCATATGAATAGCTTAATGAGAATAAAGTACTCCATTGAATGGGTTTTGATAAAAAGGACTATGCAGAAATTTATGTCTATGCCTAGCAAAAATATATTTATACATATGCATTATGTATAAAATGTACAGATAACCACTTTACAGTCTTATATACGATAACGGTACCTTTAATAAGCTTTATCATATTTAATATCGGTTTCGACTGCTGGATCAATAAAATAGTATGTGAGAACTGGATTTTTAAAAAATTAACAAAAGTCTATGAAACAAAGATGCACTATTTCTATATTGCAGGATTACAGGCCTGCAAAAGGCAGACAATTCAAAATCCATCTAACAGAAATGTTTAGTACATAAGGTAACTAGATATAAATAAAAATACAAAAATTTGTGCCTTTCCTTTATCATTACAAAACACAAATATCAGGGTTATCACATACTAGTTAAGCAATGAGAAGATTCTTGATAAAATAATTATTAAGGGATTTGAATGAGTCCATAAAAACCTATAAGCTACTAAAGGAAGTATTATAAAAACATTTGAATAAATGCACAGAAATACTACATATGAGAAGGATAAAATGAAATATTATAAAGATGAATATTTCTGGCCAAGACTGGAAGGCAAAGCAATTAATAGTAATGATCCATGGGCTGCAAATTTTTCTTTTCCATGTGCACTCTATAAACATAATAAAATTGTATTTCTATAAAGATAATACAAATAAAACAATTATAAAACAGGAAAATACGTTTTTAAAAAATTTTAAATTATCATATTATATTTGGATAAATTATAACAGTGAAGAAAAAGAACTTATACTGCTAGGAATTAAAATCTCCTAAAAGTAAAGTTAATTAAAGCAATATGAAATGGCATAAAAGAACAAATATGGTTTAAACTAAACTAAAGAGAATGTTCATAAGTGCACACACACACACAAACTCACGTGATAAGCAACACGTTAACACAAGAAAGGAAAGAATTCATCAGTAGTGGCCTTGCTGCGTTATCACCTTCTTGCTATGAAAGGTGACCATGTGTTCCAGTTTGTCCAGGACAGTCTCAGCTTATGCTCGTTTTCCAAGAGTATTGTTTATAGCATCTTTACTCTCAAAGGTGTGTCATTTAGTGTGATAAAGTCTCCCAACCCATGAAGCATAAGTGATAAAATAAAATGAGAAAAGTTTATTAAGATATAAATCTCACAATTAGAGTAAAATATTAACTACAAAGTTACCTAGATATAAAAATCAAAGCACAAATGAAATAGCTTTTCAGTCTTTCAGAGGTAATCTTGTACCCTTTGTTGAGAATCTAAGCTCTGGAGGCTGATTGCCTTCCTGCTCTGCCGCTTGGACAAGTTACTTAACTGCTTTGTATCTCAGCTTCTTCTACTATAAAATGGGGTATAATAGCTATGTTTATCTTGAAGGATTTTTATAAGGATTAAATAAGCATTTAGAATAGTGTCCAGAATACAAAAGGATCAATAGATGTTAGTTATTGTTATCTCTGTAATGTTGTCGTTTTCCATTACAACATATTCCATTCTCAAAGAAGATCTTTAATCATTATCATCATTAACATCACCATTACATACAAAAACCACTGTGTCAGAAAATGAAACATGCTGGATTCAGGAGCCCTCTATGCATCTTTAATTGATGGAATCTTCTTCCTTCCCCCAAAACACCAACTATTATCCCGCCTTTTTTGATGACTGTTCCCTTGCTGCTATTTATAATTTTACAATATTCTATTTTGTCTGCTTGCCTTTTAACTTTGCCTAACAGAAATCATACTGCATCTTCTTACAAATCTTGCTTTTTGCATTTAATATTATACCTCTGTGATTCATCCATGTGGTTACCTGTAGGTATTAGCATTGCTGGATGGCATTCCATTGTATGAATGTAATCTGCCTGCCATTCTACTATTAATGAAAATCTGGCTGTTTCCATTAGGGGTTATTACAAAAGTTTATTCTAGGAATTCTTGTCCATGTCTTCTGGAGTGTTAATATTAAGAATTTCTCTGGGAGAGGAAGTGATTAGTTATAGTATAGGTACATGTGCAATGTGACTGATGGTAATAACAAACTGTCTTCCAAAGTTGTTATACCAATGTACACTTCTATTAGAATCCCTCAAAAATATGTTTTTCCCATCAAATAGGTATATGAAGATAATTTGTTTCAGTGTTAATCTGTACTCATTTCTATACTTTCCCATCTCTAATGACACCTTAACTAATTGAAATCTGCCATCTTACTACATAGTACAATTCAAATAGCTCTTATTTTTATCTCAATTGACTTCTTGCTAAATCCATGGGTATTTCTACTGGATTGCTGCGTTTGATATTGCTAATCACTCCTTCTTCTTAAAATACTCACTGCCTTTATCTTTCACAATGATGCTTTATATACAGTACTTAGCACGTTTCTGGGCAGATTATAGAATCTATACATACTGGTTAACTGGAACTTAATTATCTTTTTTGTGAATAAGTTCCAATAACTCAAGAGTAATATATATTTTTAAAAGTTTTACTACAGCGCTATTTAATTGCAAAAAAAAATCTGATCTGCTTGTCTATAGAAAAATGGTTAGAAATAGTGTGTATTTTCATCCTTAGAACGCAACATAGTCATTTTAAGAAATGAGTTAGATCTTTGAAGCCATAAGTAAAAAGCTCTACATGTACACTGAGTAAAACATGTCTTTTTTTAGACATAAAAAAAGAACTGAGGGTAAATATCCAACAAACTGTGGTTAAACCTTAGTGAAGAGGATTGAGGAATGGCAACAAAACTTTTGCTCTCCTATTTCACACAATTTAATATTGAATATTATAAAATTGCATTTGAAAATATTATAAAAGTAGTTGAATTTGTGGCTTTTTTGTTTTTCCTTTTTTTCTTCTTTTTTTTTTGGATTGTTCATTTGTTGAATCTTCCTACCTTTCTTCAGGAAACCTTTTTCTTATGTCCTACAAACATCACTGTTGAGGCTTCCATTCCACCTGAAGTCTTCTTCTACAATGTCAGAGACAGTTTATGCCAAATCACTCGTTTTATACTTCTGGCCCAGTTTACATTGAGCTTCAAATGTAATATACATATACACAAAGATACTAATGTTCAATTAGAACTTCACACTCAGTATATTAAACCAGAGTCCTTCTTCCCCAAATTCTATATTTGAGTCAAAATACAAAATTCTGTAAGAGTGAACATTTATTATACTCCATGTCTAAACACTTTATAGTCTTTGCACCACATATATCAATTCATTTAATCCTCATAATAGTCCAGTAAAGCAAGGATTGTTATTATCACACCCATTTTACTGTGGATTATCTTTTTTCAAATCTATCTAGTATTCTCTCTTTCAATTCTCGCTTCTTTAGATCATTGTCTCTGTTTCCTTTCCTTGGTCTAAAGATTTTCTCTAATTCAGGTTCTTTTGAAATAGTGCTGCTCCTCTGTCATTATTTGGGCCTGTGAAGCTCATTTCCCCCCGAGTGTTGGCTAATTTTTCAGGCAATGAAAATGTAAAAGGGGCCATGGCTAGACTTCCTTAGACTTGCAGTCCTCCTAGGGTGTTAGAGTGGAAATGGGATGAGCTTGAATTGAGGGTCACAGGTGCTAGGAAGCCACAGTTAACCCCTCTCAACACTACCAAACCATTCCTTAGGTCCAGGCTTCATGTTCAGTCTCCCAGGGGGAACATCCTGAGGAAGAAACACTCCTTTGGGTGCAGTCCATCACTTATCAGGATTTGGAGAAGGAAGGATGGGGAAATGGTTACCTGCGCCTAATTAGCTCCCACCTGTGTCCCCTCTGCTCTCCATCCACGAATACTACTCAGATCTTCTAGTGCCCTTATCCTTATAGCCTGAGCCTCCCTATGTGAGTGATACAGCACACCAGGCCATAGAAGGAGAGAAGCAAGAGAAAATTCCATCAGTGGCCAGGCGCGGTGGCTCACGCCTGTAATCCCAGCACTTTGGGAGGCCGAGGTGGGTGGATCACCTGAGGTCAGGAGTTTGAGACCAGCCTGACCAATATGATGAAACCCCGTCTCTACAAAAAATACAAAAATTAGCCAGGTGTGGTGGCACATGCCTGTAATCCCAGCTACTTGGGAGGCTGAGACAGGAGAATTGCTTGAACCCAGGAGGTGGAGGTTGGAGTGAGCCAAGATCGCACCACTGCACTCCAGCCTGGGCAACAGAGCAAAACTCTGTCAAAAAGAAAGAAAAGAAAAGAAAAGAAAAAAGAGAATAGGAGAGAGTAGAAGAGAAGGGAGGAAGGGAGGAAGGGAGGGAAGGGAGGGAGGGAGGAAGGGAGGGAAGGGAGGGAGGGAAGGAAGGAAGGAAAGAAGGAAAGAAAGAAAATTCCATCAGCTCTTTCCCTATGTTACAGGGATCCAGGATTAAATCTACAACTTGGAGAACAACCCACCTGCTTCTGCATTGCCACATGGTGAAAGTGAATCAGTCTTTGCTGGCTTAGAGCCAGAGCTCCAGAGCCCCATGAGCTGCCTCCTGCTCTAGGCTTCAAATCACACGTACTCCAAGTTCACAACAGTTCCTGTCTCCCACTGAAATGTTTCACTGGAGTTTCTCAGAATGTTTTCCATGTCTTAATGCTTTCCCTCTGTAACTTTTCCAGGTTGATGTTGGGGAGTGTGGAGGAGGTTTAACATTTAGGTAGAAACTCCTCCAATTCATTCTCTCCCCTACAACTATGCAGATCTCCCTGAACAAGTAAGAAAAAACAAATGAAACAATCCTGTATAAATAATTTCAGAGAGTTCTAAAACCTCCACCTACCCTTAGTGACTGAAAGCTCAAGATTTCCCCTTCACTGGTTATCCAAATTATTAGATTTATTCTCACTTCCTAGCCCAAACGCCTAGTAAAAGAAATGACGGTCAAATTCTATCAGCTACACTACAGCAAGTTGTTACTGTAGCATTTGCCACAAGGTGGCACCAGTGACAGAAGTGGTAATCCTCCAAAAATCCCAATCCAACCTGATTCGTAAACGTTATTTGCAGAAATCCCAGCCTCCCGGGATTATACGACACACGCTCAAAAGCCCGAAGCAGGGAAGCCAGGAAAGCCTGATTCACTTTCACCATGTGACCATACAGACGCACCATGACTATTCTCTAGGTTTAGATTTAAGCCTGGGTCACCATCTAACTCCTTCCTGGTCTCCTGGTCATCTCCCCTTTGTGCTTTTGGTGTCCCTTCCTGACACTGATCTCAATAAGGTCACTGCTCTTCTCAAAGAAGTCCTGTTGGCTTTGAATTTGGAAGGACACGGTTTAGAGTCTTGGTCTCTACCCTCCCAGAACTTGAATATTATGTTACGTTATCCCTTGTCGGGCAGGCTGATGAACTCACGCATGTGCACACACACACACACAGACACACACATACACCTCTCTCTCTCTCTATCTCTCAGATTACTTACCCTCATCCTGCAGGACCATGATGCATGTATGTCTCATATTTGCAAAGCTAAGAGGCTCTGGTGAAATCAAAGAATATTTACTTCGAGGCATCCTTGTTGTCCCTGCCTATACAGAGAATGAACTGGTAGCTTCTGAAGATGAAAATATATGACACATGCATAAAATGAGCAAGTTATTCGATTGCTTTATTGGTTTCTCATTGCCTTTAAAACATTCACTATTAAAGAAAAAAATAAAATTTAAATTCACATTACAGCCAAATAAAGAATATAAAAAATATACATCAATCAAAGACATAGGCATTAAATAATAAGGAGGGGCAAGCTTACACATATTCAATCAGCAAATAGAAGCTTACCGAATGCAGGCAAGAGGGATTTGGGTCAAGAGTCATGAACATATTCATGTTCCTGGACCAAGTAATTTCACTTTTAGTATTCAATTCCAAAGAAGCAGTAGAAGATAAGTACTTCATCCATGTACAGATTGCAATGAAGCACCTAGCATAGGCTAGACAGAGAGCAGGTACTCAATGAATATGCATAGAAGGAAGAGGGAGAATGAAAAGAGTGAGGATGAGAAGGAAAAGGGAAAGATGATCAGAAAGCTTGTAAACATGCAGCCATGGAAAACCTTACTAAACATGGGTATGGTGACCAGCATGGTAACAGGTAACTTGAAGGTGACAATTATGGAGACCCACGTAGCCACAGGGCAATATGCCACAAGCGGTGTTAGTGGTAGCGTTGGTGCTTGGGGAGCAGAACAAAAAGTCAGTCTGCTTCATAAGGACCACCTCTGGAAAATTCTGTGAGTGTGTAAAAGACCCCGCCAGATAAATAGCATGATCTCTTGGCACAGTCGGTTTCACTCTACTGGTTATGGTAAAGTGAGGGTGAAATACCTATTTTGTATTCTACCATTGTGATAAATGTGTTCATAAATAAATGAAACCCAAAGTTTCAAGGACCTGGGAAGCCCCAGTGGAGGCCTGTGGCAGAAGAGTAGAGCAGGGATTCTCAACCAGGGCTGCCCATGGAAATCACTTAGGCAGCTTTAAAAAACAAATGCCTTAGTCTCACTTACAGAGATCCAAATTTGTTTGCTCTGCATGTGGCCGGCCTATCTGAATGTTGAATCTGGGCAGTTCAACTCTGCAGCTAAAGTGGAAGAGCTCTGGTGTAAAGCCTTGCTAGACAAGGCCAGACTCACGTTCAGCGACACCCCTGGCACCCAGAGCCTTGTTAGAAATGCAGAATTTCATCCCCACCCCAGACCTACTGAAACAGAATGAATTTTTAAAAGCTGCACAGGTGAGTAGATAGCCAGTCTGTGAGGCACTGGCATGAAGGACTCACAGGTTTTCTGTGTGCTGTCTTTCCCCTGACAGTCACACCCTTCTTAATTTGGCATTTTATGTTTTGTGCTTCAAAACATAGAACAGCTATGTTTTCTCAGGAAATACTTGCTCTTTCTGAAATGTCTCCACTTTTCTTTGATAGAAATGTCATAAACGCATATACTGAAACAGATGAAATTGCGAAGGATCACCCTGTTTCTTCACCCGAATTTAGAATTTGAGGAGACCTAGGAATTATGTTCAATCACGCCATTTCACAATGAAGAAATTAAGGTCCACTGGAGCTAAGATATTACCAAGGGTCACCCTGCTAGGAATCAGAAAAGCCGAGGTTTAGAACAGATTTCACTGATCAGAATTGTCCCTTTGAAAAGTCCATGTTCCATTGTAAAATTCACTTAGCATTTTGGTGTTTTGTCATGTTTACACATTACAGCTTTCCTAGTTATAAAAAATATCAGTAATTTTTTTTTTTTTGAGACGGAGTCTCACTCTGTCGCCCAGGCTGGAGTGTGGTGGCGTGATCTCAGCTCACTGCAAGCTCCGCCTCCCAGGTTCACGCCATTCTCCTGCCTCAACCTCCCTGGTAGCTGGGACTACAGGCACCCACCACCACGCCTGGCTAACTTTTTGTATTTTTAATAGAGACGGGGTTTCACCGTGTTAGCCTGGATGGTCTCTATCTCCTGACCTCGTGATCCACCCGCCTCAGCCTCCCAAAGTGCTGGGATTACAGGCGTGAGCCACTGCACCTGGCCAAAAATTAGTAATTTTTTAAAGCCTCGGGTGAGTTATCCTAGATGAACCTAAGTCCTGCAGAGGTGTGATGATTGGCAACCTCTAAGAAGTGCTTCTTCATCCATTTATCTGAATGCTGCAGAGAACATTTTTCCCCCAAAGTTCTACTGTTTGGGAAAAATATCAGTTGTCCAGGCTAAACCTGTGAATAGCAAATGTGATCTATAAAATCCCCCTGTTATAATAGAAACCTGTGGAAACAGTTGGCTTTTAAAACCATCGTGGATGAGTTGGGCATGGGATGAAGTTGTGTTGCAGGTACCCAGAGATTCTTATTTGGTAGGTATGTGAACTAGCAGGGTAACTAATACAGATAAACAGACTTTTCCATAAGCTTCACAAACATATTTACAAGAGTATGCAGGAAAGCTTGCTCTGGCATAATTGCTGGGCTGCACAGAGTTGGAGGGTGTATGGTAGTGGCAGAATTACTAAAGGACCTCTAGGGTGGGAATAAGGGTCCTATTGTGAGCTGAGCAGCAAGGCTTAGTTCCTCACTGCTTCAAGTACAGCTGTGGACCCACAGCAGAGTCATCACTTGCGACCTTGTTGGACACACAGAATCCCAGGCCCCACCCCAGACCTACCGCTGTACCTTAATCTGCAGTTGATCCCCACAGGATTCATACACTCACTAGAGTTCGAGAAACACTAGTCTTATTCACTGTTTCCCAAGTTGGTCTCAACGATGAATGCGTGATTATTGGGTCCCAGCGGATACCTACATTAGAATCTTCAGAGGAAGATCTTGAGAATCTATATTTTTAACCATGGCCTTTGGTGATTCTTATAATAAAGCAAATTTGACAAGATTGGAGGATCGAGAGCTTTAGAGTCAGGCAGAACTGAGACTGGTGATCAGACCTCCTACCTACTGGTGGGCATCTTTGAGGAAGCGATCTTCCCTCTGGGAGTCTCCTTCTTGTCATGTATCAAATGTGATACAACGTTCCTTTGCATATTTAACATGAACACAAGGTAGGCAATTATGAAGCAGTGTAGAAAGGGTGTAAGCTTTTGCCTTGGGCTTAGTAGGTTTGAAATAGAAGATTGATATTAACATTTCTGTCTCCTCTTTAACGTCTTAAATTTGTCCTCTAAAAAATGAGAGTGGTAGGTATTTAGCGTATTTTTCATTGATTCAGTTTATCTTTCCTGAGTAGGTGGTAGGTTCCGGAAGCACAGATGAACTCAAAGCCTAGTGGGAGAGTCAGGTAGAGGAACAGAAACATTATAATAGATACAGAGGTTTTGCTCACAAAGGAATCATTTCATACATCCAGATAATGTTTTGGTTAGCTTGTAGGGGGAAGAGATCAAAGCTACTATTTAATATCATTAAAATAATCACTATTTCTTTCACATATGCTAACCCAGGCAGAAAGGAAAGAGCTTTCTAGTGCACTGAAAATAAAACCTTGTCAAAGAAAATAAGGCTTCCATGTGATTTTGATTGTGACTATAAATTAGCACAGGAGAACACCCCAAACTGTGGCAAAATTATGACCTTATTTAAAGTAGATGCTTTATCAGCTCATCCTTTCTGCCAATTCTTTCCAACCTCATGTTTTTCACTCTCCCTTGTCCTATTATTAGCCTCTATTTCATAACTGCTGCAGAATGTCTTTCCTCCAGCAGTGGAGCTACCCCACTGATACACTAGCCTGAGCCTCAAAGCTGAAAGCTGAGAGTTCCTAATTGAATTTCTGCCCTTCAGGAGCACAGGGTCATTGGGATCCACCCGCTGTCAGAGCACTCCAGGGAGGCCAGGCTCTAAGCATACTGGCCTCTTGGCATTGCCTTTGTCTCTCCACATCCACATATCCAAGCATCCCGTCTGGCCCTAAGCCTGGGGTCTGTTTGTTTAATGGTCTACGGCTGAATTAATAACTCCTTTCTCTGACGTTAGCTATAATTGTATTTTGGATTTGTTTAAATCAGAAAGTAGTATTTGAGAAACTAGAAAGCTATCCTGTTTTAGGAATTCTTACAAACTTTCTTTCTCTGATCTCTGCTGTATGCATGTGTTGCTATATGTGCCAATATGGTAACCTGCTGCCTGACCCATAACAAGGTACATCCTTTACAGTTACCTTACTTTCACCCTATGTGAGCCTCGCAGCAGCAGTTAGAGAAAAAGGGAAATGTAGAACATTTTCACTTGAATGTTCCAGTAAAGTTTCATTATTATCCCTAAAGTTTCATTATTCAACAATGATCAGTGGTCAACGCATCCTTAAGTGGATATGTTTAATTCTTTAGGAAAATTTTAGAACTGAAAAATCATTTCCTACATCTAAAATGTTAATACAGGCCAGGTGTGGTGGCACATGCCTGTAATCCCAGCACTTTGGGAGGCCAAGGTGAGTGGATCCCTTGAGGCCTGGAGTTTGAGACCAGCCTGACTAACGTGGCGAAACTCCGTCTCTACTAAAAATACTAAAATTAGCTGAGCATGGTGGTGCATGCCTGTAATCTCAGCTACGCAGGAAGCTGAGGCAGGAGAATTGCTTGACCCAGGGAGGTGGAGGTTGCAGTGAGCCAAGATTGTTCCACTGTACTCTGGCCTGGGCAACAGAGCAAGATTCTCAGAATAAATAAACACATGCATAATAAAATGTTAATACAATTAATTTTTGATTGGAACAATAAAATTATCTTTGCAAATATCTCACATATGTAGATAAAAGTTATACATTAATTTTTAATTTAAAAAATCTTAATTTCATAATTTAATCAGTGTGATATACTTGTTAGGCTTGAAGAATCACAGTCTTCTCTATACTTTCCATTCAGATAAATTCAGAGCTTGAGTGAAAGGAATTAAAAATGTCATCATCTTCTGATATGTTTGTGAGAACCATCTGGACATGAGAGAAAAAATAATCCAGAAAGGAAGGGACCAATTGCATCAAAAATTTATGATATGAAGCTGATTACTTCTAATTGCATCTAAAGTAATTTTGAAATTTCCCTCCCTCTTGGATTTAAAGAGAAACTTCTCCAATAGCAGCTCAACTCTCCAAGTCTTTGTTGGCCAGCAAGACTAGGCTTCCAAATGAGAAATGAAAAGGCTCTTATCTTTCCAAATGCAAATTAATGTGTTATCTCCTCTCTGAAGTGCTCCCTGGCTTCATGAGCATTGATTTTTGGAATCCTCTATGTACATATGAGTGCTATGATTTGGATATGGTTTGTTTGTCCTTACACACTCTCATGTTGAAATTAGATCCCCAGTGTGGGGGTGTTGGGAGGAGGGGCCTACTGGGAGGTATTTGAGTCATGAGAGCAGATCTCTCATTAACAGATTGATGCCTTCCCTCAGAGGAGAGTGCACTCTCATTCTTTAGTTCCCAAGAGAACTGTGTGTTGAAAAAAGCCTGGCACCTCACCACTGGTTCCCTCTTTCCTTGTGTGATCTCTGCACATACTGCTTCCCTTCACCTTCCTCCAGGAGTGGAAGCACCCCGAGACCTTCATCAAATGCAGATGCCCAATCCTGAACCTCCCAACCATCAGAATCATAAGCCAAAGAAACCTTTTTTTCTTTATAAATTACCCAGCCTCAGGTATTCCTTTACAGCAACACAAAACAGATATGAGCATAGCTCATATCTATCACAGAACTTGTCATATTGAATTGAACTAGAAAATATCCATCTCAACCCCTCTCTTATGAGTTTTTCTGAGAACATTCATCATTATATTCTTACCACTTTACAGTGGACTCGGAACATTGAAAATGCTTAATAAACATTGGCAGAATGATAAAAGAATGTATTAAATTGCCATTTACTTCTGAGTGTACATAAAATAGAACAAAAAGTACCATTCTATAGCCTCACATATGGCATGTATATTTCTAAAAACATATTCCCCAAACCAGGTGTAATGCTCTCATCTTTTTTATTCCTTTCACTTTATCCTTAATTTCTCATTTGATAAAACTTGCATGAGGGATTTTATATAGTTGAGGAAGATATTTTCCCTCAGTTTACCAGCCTAGAATGCATTTCCCTATAATTCCAAATATGAGCTTCACTGCCAAGTATGGCCAGGATCTGCCCATTGTGGTCCCTTCCACACTAGATTCTGTTGGCTTCCCAGTGCTCTTATAGCAAGTTATTGACAGGAAGGAACTTTTGGTCTCATTTGTCACTGAACCTCAGTGTCTTGCATGATGCCAGATACCTAGTAAATAGACTGTGTGTATATGCATGTGTGTGAACATGTGTGTGTGTGTGTGTGTGTATGTTTGTAAGGTGGATTTTAAGCTGTCTCTAGTAGAAATATTTTCCTGATATTCATAAAGCCACCAGAATCACTGTGATCATTTAAAAAAACCATATTTTTAGAGATTTACTCTGAGATAAACTTTGGAAACACTGTCTTTGGCTTTTTTTCTATAAAACAAGGAATGCTTGGCCCTTCTGTCAATTTCTTAGTTTTCTCAAGTAATATGTAGGTACATAGGTAACGAAATAAAAGAGTAGTTGGATGTTAACGTGCACTGACACAGAGTTGGGGTACAGTGAAAAGAATGGGTTTTAGGGCCCTCTCTTCTACCTTATTGATATGGACAGGAAATGGGAAAATACTGGGTTGAAGAGGGTGGTTCCCTAGCAAAGGCCCCACCTTTAAGCTTAGATACCCGCATCCCTGAATGAGAATAGGCATTTCTGTTTTCATGCCCAAAAAGTTGCCTTTTGGCTTTCCATTCCCCTATCCTGCCCCCATATAAACCCTGAACCACAAGCTCCAGAGCAGACCAGCAGATCAGCAATGGCAGAACGACGTGGCAGAGAAAGAGAAGAGGAGGGATGTCTGGATGCTGAGGGGAGTTCAGCGGGGGTTGATTGGAGGAGTCTGGCTGCTGGGCAGCCCCACTCCAGGGGAAGATCACCTTCCCACTCCATCCCCACTTTCAGTTCCTCATCATCTCGCTGACAGCCACCTCCACCACTCAACAAAACCTTGCATTCATCCTTCCAGCCCACATGTGATCCAATTCTTCTGGGCCACTAGGCAAGAGCTTGGGATACAGAAGGTTGTCACACTGGCCCCTTGACCTTGTGATAAAGTAGAGGGTCCACTGAGCTGATTAACACTCAAGCCATCTGTGGATGGCAAAACTGAAAGAGTTTTGTAACATGGAGGGTTGCAGGTATCCACCTCTAGACACTGCTGTGGAGCCAGAGCACTTGCCTCGGCCTCTGCACTGCCCTTCTGCATGCTCCCCCTTCCTTCAGGGGTTTCAGCTGTGGGGCGACCAAACAGAACATGCCCTTCTGCATGCTCCCCCTTCCTTCAGGGGTTTCAGCTGTGGGGCGACCAAACAGGTGAGCCACACCCCTGTCATATGTCAGGGAACTCTCTCGTTTCATTATCATCCAAAGCCTGCTAGTACTTAGTGACTCAGGAAACTCTCAGCTGATTTCCGCAAAGTGGGGATAACAATACAGAGGTTGTACATTCTGGTGAAAGTTACATTAAGAAAAACCCACATAGTATATGATAGTCTTGCTTTTCTATGAATTTGAGTGTAATCAAATTATAATTAGGTCAAGTATATGTCATACTCATCATGGAACATCCTTGGATTATGCTTATTTTACAGAGAAAGTTGTTAATATTTCCCATTATGCCTGAAAAGTTTTGGGAGCTAAGCCAGGCACAGTGGCTCATACCTATAATCCCAGCACTTTCGGAAGCCAAGGCAGGAGGATCACTTGAGGCCAGGAGTTTGTGACCAGCCTGGGCCACATACTGAGACCCCACCAGTACAAAAACTTTAAAAAATTAGCCAGGCATGATGGTGTGCACTTGTAGTCCCATTGACTTGGGAGGCTGGGGAAGGTGGATCACTTGAGCCCAGGAGGTCAAGGCTGCAGTGAGCCATGACTGTACCACTGCACTCCATCCTGAGCAGTAGAGCAAGAACCTACCTCTAAAAATAAGTAGAGTACATAAAGCCAGAGTTTAAATGTCTTATTTTCAAGCAGTTTGAATTCCTGAACCACTGGGACAATAAAGGAGAGAGTTTAGTGGGGAGGCGAAGCATGTAGAACCTGGTGTCAGCCTCCCTAGTCTGGTACACAAACACTGACATTTTGTTTTATGCATAAAAATTGTGATTTGGCCCTTAAGCCATCTTTTATGTTTTTAAATGATGATCAGACAAAAGTGAATTGGAAAGAAATAGCACGCTCAGGAACCCAGAAGTGCTGCCTGATGCTGTGAAACTTAGGTTGGAGGAAGAATCCTTTCAGTAGCCCCAGAGATGGGCAGGCCACAGAAGGACACGGCGAATTCCCTCACTGCCTCGGCAGAGTCCACAGAACAGCTGAGCCATCTTTATCCTGTTTTGAGAAGGTTTTATTGAAATATTTACCCAAGAAGCTTGCACGGCGGGGCCTGTGGTACCAAGGTTACTGTTCACATTTGTACCGATAGATCATCTCTGGCTAAAATAATTATTTATGGATATGTTCTTAATTTTTAAAATAAATTTGGTGAAATAATCCATAATCCACTTAAACTATATAATTTTATCGGGGATACAAAATATTGCATAATTCTCTCTCTGCTCTATCTGCATGGGAGAAGCTTCCAGACTGTCCCATCCCTCACAAGATAGTGAACCCCTCAGGCAGGAAGCAGGTGCCCGGTGAGGCAGTTCCAAAGGGAGCTGTTGGGGACACATCTGAGGGGTCGACAGCAGGAATGGCCTAAACAGTAGGTGGTAAGGAGTGTTTTTCCCATCTTTTTTCTTCAGGAACTGTCAAAAGGGAGCATTCTCCTAACAAAAGGTGGCCTCCTATTTCTGCCTGCCTTTTAAGTTTAATACTTGAATAATTACAATGATCCTTGATTCTAAAATGTGTTCTTGTGCACGATCTGGTATTATTGTGTTTTTAAATAATGTATCTGTGCCTGTTTTCTTTTATTCCCATTAGTGGATCTAAATTGAACTCTCTGCACAAGACTCACTGTGCTGGGAGACTCTGAGTACCTATCAAGAAGTTCTGACACAAGTACATTGACCTGTCAACAAAGCTGTGCAGATGAAGTAACAATATCTGTAACTTACTGTATTATACTGCATTTACCCCAAATTCCCTGTGTTTACTCAATATCAGGCATCTCAACTTTACCTATATCAAGCCTCAAATAATCCTGGGAAGTAGTAATATTGTTTTTCCCACTTAACAGATAAGAAAACTGAATCACAGAGAATATGTTTTATTTATTTATTTACTTATTTATTTATTTAGAGATGGAGTCTCACTCTGTCACCCAGGCTAGAGTGCAGTAGCATGATCTTGGCTTACTGCAACCTTGAAAGTTCCACCTTCTAGGTTGAAGTGATTCTCGTGCCTCAGCTTCCCAAGTAGCTGAGATTACAGGCGTGCATCACCACACCCGGCTAATATTTTGTATTTTTAGTAGAGACTGGGTTTTGCCATGTTGGCCAGGATGGTCTTAAACTCCTGATGTCATGTGATATGCCCATCTCAGCCTCCTAAGTTCTGGGATTACAAGCGCGAGCCACCACGTCTGGTCAAGAATATGTATAATTTGTCTGCTAGTAGCAGTGGAGCATTGAATCCAACCAGCCAGACCAAATAAGAATTATTAGGAAAAACAGAAGACAAAAAGACAGCACTTTTTAAAGAGTCAGCAAGGAAATAAAAATATTCTTATTTATCTTTAAAAAATATTTATCTTTTAAAAATATTTTTATCTTTTTAAAATTAAATATTTTAAAGACATCATTGTATAGTGAGATCTTCTTTAAATAATCAGACTAGTACAAAGAAAGTTTGATAAAATTCTAAGTGCTATATAAATTCTGGAGTCTATTGGCTATAAAAACACTCCAGTAATTTTCAAGGTGTTTTAGTTGCTAGCACTCTCATTATAAGGGATAAGGGACAGACCAAAATCAGTCAGGTAATTTTAGGCTTTGCACAGCTACAATATCTTGCATTTATACGGCATTTTACAACTTCCAATTGACATTCACATATATTATGGTCCAATGACTGCCAGGAAGGACAGTTATCATCATCCCTATTTTGCAGCTGGTAAATAAATCATCATGGGAGCAAACAAAAAGAGTGTGTGCATGTCTCTGTGTGTGTATGACACTGAATAGTTATACATAAACAAGCCTGGTCTTAAAACTTACAAAGGAGAGCAGCTAAAAGCTACATATCCAAAGCAATGTACTAACTACCAGAGATCTGACACTGTCTAGGTAGAGTCGAACACGCCTTGCTTATCTTGGGTTCTATATTTGCTGCTAACATATCCTGCATTTCAAAATGTTCCTTTTTAATTATTTTCTGTAGGCTTTCATAAAGCAGATTATTTTTATTTTATGTCATTAAGAATATTAGTGCCTACATATTTTAAACACTGAAGTATACAGATAGCCAAACTTTCAGAAAACTATTTTGGGAAAGAATTAACAAAAAAGTAAATCATTTTTCTTGAATCATATATTTTCCACAAGTAAAATCTATAATTTTCAGTGTGTACATTTTCACATGGAAGTGTATTTTTCTTTTCTGCAAAAAAAATAAAAATAAAAAAGTCAACAGGCTATTGTATTGTGTCACAAAATTGCAAAATCGACATCAATTTCATGTTATTGACACAATTATGGCCCCTTACACTGATTAGGTAGGAAAGGAAAAATAATATTTCCTTTAAACCTATGAAGAGTCATTAAGAAAAGAAATGTGGGAAAAATCAAGAAATGCTTGCAGAATGTAACAAATAATAGAAAATTGCTAATTTGTGAAAGTATTAAAATTAGCAATAGGAATTCTGAGTCCTGAGAATATACAGTAGACAGGAATTCTCTGACATGCCCCTCCCCACTTTTAAACCGAAGTCTCCTGTTAATTAAATAAGGCAGATGATACTGGTACAATTTCTCTCACAGGATTCTTGAAATATGCTTTTCCTTGGCTTCAATACGAGCATAAAGGAGAGAGGAAAGAGCTATCATATATATACACAGTATCTATTTCACAGTCATAGTTGTCTATATGTTGCTTTCGATTCTTTCATTGACCTTTTGGGGCAACTATTAGACTATCTTAAAAAAATTAAATATTGAAGGTTCTGATTAAATGACTTGCAAAAAATCAGAGTTAGTAGAAAGCTGAGTAGAACTTTGAACTCAGGTCTCTCAGTTTTGAACACTCACATTTGCCTCTTGTATGTCTTACCCCAACTCACACAGGGAAGGTATTTTAAATAAAAAAATTTGTGTCAATTCTTGGATACAAAAGCAAACCCAAGTCATAATGACCTCCTTAAAAAACGCCATTTCCTGCTTCAGATAGAGCCACTAATCACAGAAGAAAACATTAAAATACGGTAATCTTTGGCTAATAACTAAATTCCAATCACGAAAGAAAACATTAAAATAAAGTAATATTTGGCTAATAACAAAATGATGTGTTGGTTGAATGTGCTTTTTTGTTTTTTTGCATGATACTTAAATATCCATATCCAAAGCAATGTACTAACTGCCAACTAATTTTAATACAAAAAGGTCGAATTAGAAGAGGTAAACCACTGCTTAAGTGTCATAGAATTACAAAATTACATTCATTGTGTTGTTGGTTTGCTTGCTTTCCGACTTTCTAAGACTATCATGACAAGCTATGTCCACAGAGAAGAAGAATAATTATAACTTTCTTCATTTCCTCTTGTCAAAAGCAATCGGTAGACCACCTGTTATCAATATGGCTATTGCAAATTACCTAAATTATGTCTGGGCTATGGCAAACATTCTCATGAACATTTCTTTGATGAACTTGCAAATTCTTCTAAGGTTCTTCACCTTGTTATTAACACCATTCTGCAGGGAATCTGCCGCGACTCTGGAGGCTGGCCTGGATTTATAGGTATTCTAACCTTCATTCCCTCCTGTCGATGGAATTCAGGGATGTGTGCCAAAACTCCATTTTCATTCTGACTTGCTTCAACCACAGGGAATCATTAGCTGCTGCTCTCAGAGCACTTACTGGAGAACCATTTGATATAGAGGACCCTCACTGAATGGAAGAGCTAATGGACCTCCAAAGTGACAGAGCAAAGCACTAACTGGGATGGTCCTGTTATATCGCAGAAATGTCATTACACAATGACCAATCAATTATCTTAAAAATGGAAACTTTTATTTCAAAACCTACTCAGAGACAGCCAGTCATAATAGGGAGAAAAAACTACTCTTAGGGTTCCCTTTGCCCTTCCCAATGGCTGCCCCCACTCCCCAACTCCTATCAGCATGTCAGATTGTTACACAAGCCATCAGTCCTGTTACCAAAGTATCACCCTGGGCAATGGTTGCTATTGGGCTGCCTTATTCTTTTTCCAGCAATTCCATATTTCAAGTGCTTCAAGTATCTTCAAGCGAATTGCTTGGTTGATTTCCAAAATGGTCAATACAGGTCAAATTCAGCTTAAATGCTATCCTTTCCAAAGTTTTGAAAATTCATTTTTGCAGGAAGGCTGGTGAAACATTTAATGAGCTTCAATTCAGAAGAGACACATCCTTTTTACTTGAATTTGGCCTTAAAACACATTTGGTCCATTCAAATGTGTAGCAATCTTTTCAGTCACAATGGCTACCTCTTTTCACTCTAGTGCAATATATTATACATGGCACCATTGCCAACATTTTTAAAATTTCTAGAAATGGCATAAAAATGAAAAGATCACAGAATATTCTGATTTTATTCAGAATATTTTGATTCTAAGTGTTTCTGGTGACTTATTTTCTTTCTTCATCCAGCTTCATTTCTATAGGGTGTATCTACCTTTTATTAAATCCAATGTTTTGAATGTTTTCAAAACATGATTTCAATATGAAAAAGAATTATTATAAAAAGTATCAATGAATTACTAATAAAAGAAGGAGCAGACACATTCAAATAGACTTAGTAGTGCTTAATCTGGAAGCACTTAATTGAAAGTTCTCTTATAAGCTTAATAATAGTGAATTATAATGACCTTGATTTTGCAGAGACAGGGACACTATCTATATTTCTTAATGGAAAGACTAGAGGCAGGAGTCAACTGTCTTAACCGGGTGTTACATAAATGAAATATATGTGTAATATAGAGATGTTAGAAAATTTGCCAAGTTGAAAGAAGCAAATAGTTGTAAACTATCAACCTTTTTAGTTTTTTTTTTCAGAATTAGGATTCTACTATATGTTCAAGTTTGCAATTTCATATTACATTTTTATACCTAACCTGACATAGTGACCATTGGATATCCTCAAAACACTGTGAAAATTCATTCAATGTACAAATATATTCTAATTTATATAGACATTTAAATTCATAATTTCATACTTGTTAAAAATTTTTGCTATTACAGATAAAAATGTGGTGAGCATCCCTACAAATAAATACTCACAAGTATGTCTATGGGCCAGGTGTGGTGGCTGATGCCTGTAATCCTAGCACTTTGGGAGGCTGAGGTGGGTGGATCACGAGGTCAGGAGATCGAGATCATCCTGGCTAACACGGTGAAACCCCGTCTCTACTAAAAAACTACAAAAAATCAGCCAGGTGTGGTGGCGGGTGCCTGTAGTCCCAGCTACCAGGGAGGCTGAGGCAGGAGAATGGCGTGAACCTGGGAAGCGGAGTTTGCAGTGAGCCTAGATCACGCCACTGCACTCCAGCCTGGGTGACAGAGCGAGACTCCATCTCAAAAAAAAAAAAACCAACCAAACAAACAAACAAAAAACACTATAAGGCTTTTAAAACATACTAAAATATTACCTACAAAAAAACACTTAACAAAGTACACTCCCTCAAGTAGTATTTGTGGACACGTGTTTTCACAGCCCCCTTACCGAACTGGGTATAGTAGTCACTTTTAAAAATCTTTAAATAAAGGATAGGAAAAAAATACCTAATTTGCATTTCTCTGTGAGGCTGAGTATATTTGTTTGCTGGTTATCTGTATTTCTCTTTAGATAGATTATGTTCCTCCCCTTTGTCTATTTCCCTACTGAGATTTTATTTTAATGTTACCCTTTGATCTACATGACTTCTTCAGGGTTTTAATTCTTTGCCATATTTGTTATTCGGTTTCCTCATAGTTCGTCTTTTAATTTTGTTTCTGATTTATGATATTCAGATAAAAAAACGCTGTGTCAGAGTTGTTAATTTTTGCCTTCCATTGCTTTTATTTGCTCACAAGGTCCTTACAATTGCTGGCATAAATAAATATGTAATTTTATTTATTATTTTCCTTAGGCTTTATTTGTTTATTACATTAACTTTTGAAATCATTAGTATACTTTTGGTATAGAAAGAGGGGTCAGCATACACTTCTGATTCTATTTATCTGATAGTCAATCATTTATTGAACAATCGGTCTCTCATTTTCCTCTGGTTTATGAATCAATCCTTGTTCTATACTAAGCCCCACAATATACCAAAATCTGTTTTCACTAATTAGCCTGTGGATGATCTGTGGCTTTATATTTTCAGGCTGGGCATAGTAACTCACACCTGTAATCCCAACATTTTAGGAAGCCGAAGCAGGAGGATCACTTGAGGCCAGGAGTTGGAGATCAGCCTGGGCAACTTAGTGAGGCCCCATTTTACAAAACAAAAAACAAAAAACAAAAAAACAGAAATTATCTGGGCATGGTGGTGAGCACCTGTAGTCCCAGCTACTCAGAAGGCTGTGTAGGGAGAATGGCCTGAGCTCAGGAGATTGAGGCTGCAGTGAGCCAAGATCACACCACCGTGCTCCAACATGAGTGACAAAGCAAAGCTCCCTCTCAGAAAAATAAAATATATATATACACACACACACACACACACATATATATATATAAATATACACATTATATTTTGAATTTAGGAAAATCTATTTTCTCTATTTCTTGTTCTTTAAAAATCCTTCTGTCAAGTTTTTTTAAAATTAAATTGCTTTATAATTTCTAAGTACTGGTACCACAAGTGTTTCTTAAAGAATTGGAATAAGAAAATTATGAAGAAACATACAGGTCCCCCACTTTCAATTCCTCCCTTTTCTGGGATTATTATTGTCTTTTTTTTTTTTTTTGCATGTACTTTCAGGATTTCTATCACGAATAGTTTGGTAATTGTGTTCTTATCATTCCTTGAAAAGAAAACAGAAATGTGTCAGAGCATGGTCTATTTTCACAACACAGAAAAATATTTGATGCAGTTTATTATGGGATTACAATGTTTTTATCTAGGAAATATAATTTTAATTTCTTTCAGATTTAGATGTCTAATCTTTTGGGACACACAAAAATAAACTATTGAATAAGCCAGGGTCATGCACAAGCCTTTATATTGCTTCTCAGATCTATTAAATGGCATCTTATTTAACTTGAAACAAATTCCAGTAACTACTATGTCATAAACATACTCCTGGTAGCATGTCAGTCACTGAAGTATTTTGCTTTTTAAAATTTCCTAACGATGAAGTATTTTTCTTACTCCAAATACATTACAAAGCGCTGTGCCATTTAATTTTTAAATTCATTTCTGTATGTATTTATTCAACAGTATCTTAGTGATAGGAGGTGCTCAGTAAACATTTGTTGAATAGGAGAATGACTGAAACATACTACTTAAATAGAGTGCTATACAAAATGGCACTTTATTAATAACTACACTGGAATTTTTAGAAGTGGCTGATGCAGGAACAAATGTGAGCCTTTTATTCACAGAAAAACTTGAGAGATGAATAGCAGGTACATGTGATGTGTGATTTATTCATACACACTAGTAGGAGATTTATAGGCATCTATTAACCTACTCGAGTTCCAATTTTGTCTTAGGCTAGTCTTTTGTCATGATTAGCTATGTTGTGAGTCTACGTTAAATAAGAGGCTGTCTATACTGAAATATGTAAGAAATATGAAGACAGAAGGCCAAAATTATTAAATATGTACATCATTTCACTTAAACTATAGGTATATATCTGCTTATGTGTGTTACAAAAATTAGAGATATACATGCACCTCACAAAAGCAAAGGATTTTTCTTTTACGGACATAAGACTCATTGTTATGGACTGAATTTATCTACAAAACAATAAAATCCCTACACGAAGTAAACTCCAGTTTCTCAGAATGTGATCATATTTGGAGAAAGGTCTTTACAGAAGTAATAAAGTTAAAATAAGGTCATGAGGATGTGCTCTAATCTAATATGGCTGATGTCCTTGGAGGAAATTTGGAACACACACACCTACAGAGGAAACATGATGAGAAGATACGTCTCCTTGACCATCTACAGGCCAAGGAGAGAGGCCCCAAAAGGAATCAACTCTGGACACAAACACCTATAGAGGAAACATAATAAGGTACATCTCCTTGACCATCTATAAGCCAAGGACGGAGGCCTCAAAAGGAATCAACTCTGCTGACACCTTGATCTCGGACTTCTGACTTCCAGGACTGTGAGAAAGTAAATTTCCACAGTGAAGCCACCCAGTCTGTAGCACTTTGTTACAGCAGTCCTAGCAAATTAATACACTCATAAAGTAATGAAGAATACAGCATGGCCATATGTGGAAAAAGAAGAATTACTTTGTTCTCCTGATAGTCTCAGTTTTGGAAAAGATGAATCATCTCAGCCTGCATACTGTGGTGGGACCTGATCTGATGCCTCCTCTTGGTAAAACACCATCAAAGAAAGCCACTACTTTAGCTAATGCTTCTGATTCATCCTTTCTTCAATTGATTATGAATTCAAACATAATTGATTGCATTGGCCACTTCCAAATGATAATCCCATTAGATTGGCCACTGTAACATGGTTGAGGATCTAAAAGAGCTTGCATGCACATCATGCTTTGAAGGAGTAGCTCATTCCTGGATGTTCTCTTAAGGTCTTAATGTCACTTGTGTGCTGTGTATCCATACATGCACAGTCACAATAAATATGAGAGAGGAGGAGTGTGGAGAGAAACAATCCCCACTCCCCTTCTTCCCCAACCCAGGTTTGCAGGGCATAGGAATAGGGTGCAAATTTTGCAACTAGGGTAAATGCAGCAGCACTGCCAAAGTCATATATGAACACCACATGTCAGGGGTGAGAAAGGTCACAGTTCTATTTGTCCTGACACAGGACATATGGTAACTTTTACAGAGCCCTCCTACTATATCATGTATCTAACCTGTGCCATTGCTCAGTGTGGCAATACATCTTCCCTGTGGACTAAACCTGGCTCTTGGATCCAGGCAGCTTCTGCTGGCACGGCATGTTCTAAGTTCGTAACTATACAATACATTTCTCTACACCATCTTAGTGAAACAACGTGGGAATAGAGTTTTATAATAGTAATAGAAAAAAGTCATAATTTTCCATGCCTCACTATTCAGAATAATTAATTTAATAACTGTGTCATACGAGAAGGGTAAATAAAGAGAAGAAAAGGGGTGTGGATATATATGATCACCGATGCATATACAATTGCAAAGAAAAACAAATTACCAGGGTAATACTGGAAATGAAAGCTCGGTAAGAAATATTTTTCAGATGTTAATTTGATTCTTCTATTGAGTCTTAAAGCTGCAGTGTCTATAAGTGCACTCTTTATCCCCCCTTGTTTTTATTTTTAGCAGTGACATAACCTTATGTCTCTAAAAACCAATTAAACACCTTCCTGATCTCTACTGGGAGTTTTCCCCAAGTAGTTCTCTACGTATACTATAACAGGACTACTATTTCATTTACAACTTCTTGCTGGAGAGTGTTTCATCAGAAGTGTTAAGAAAAAGTACTGAAATTAATAAAGGAGGGCAGAAACAAAATAAAATGCAGTTCTCTCTGGACACAAAGTCTCTGAGGTTGGTTCACAATAAACACTGAGATTCTAGATCTTAGATGAGCAGTTTGCTTCTCCTGCCACAGTCTGTAGGTTCTCAAGAACAGATTATTTCTGAGTACTAGGATACATGCCTAAGCTCCACATCATAAACATACGCCTTTAAAGTGTGTAAATAATTATTTCCATTAACTTTGCAGATCTAAAAGTAAATCTTTGTTTGCTTGGTCAGGTAAAACTCAAACCGTTAACTACTTTGTTTCCATTTTCTCTTCTTCCACTGTTAAAGAGACAGCAGTCTTGCCCTTTCCAAATTAAGACTCGCGATTCTGCTGTTCAAATGGTGGGACTGTGTGTATCCCGGACATGACACATTCCAGATGCTGCCAGCGCCCTCCACCCCCAGGCCTTGCTGCGGGCCTGCCCTTTCCACCAGTGGCCTCAGTGGCTTACCGACAGTGTTTATGGGATCCGGTCAGGGTTTCGATCACAAAGCACTCGCCATCATTGAGACAGTATGCAAGGTCCTTGTCTCGGCAGGGTTTGAAGTGCTCGGATCGCTCTGTGGAATATGTCGTTGTATCTGCCAGGAAAAGCACAGGGGGAAATGCTGTCAGCAGTACATTCTGACACCAACAACTCCTGTCACTGGCCCTGGATCTCTGTATGGAGGCCTTCTCATGGGCTCTGACCTCTGGGACTCAAGACAGACAGCTCCAACCCTCCGTGGTACTGACCAAATGCAGCTGGCTGTAACCACTGTATTCAATTGTCTTATTTCTCCGCTAAATTTTATCTATTGGAGTCACTCTGGAGAAGCCCCATTTGAGGACAAGTAAACACTAAAAGCTAAATGATCCTAAGTCAAACACCCCAAATCCACCCTCATTAATTTCAGTTTTAACAAGCATGTTGTATGAAGGATTGAAACAACATTCCCTTCCCTTTATTCCTGCCAAATATAATTAAACATCTGATCAATGTATATTGTGACTGTTCTGTGGAATCTAATGTCAGTTTGTGGGATTTTTTTTCAGTTACAGCTATAATTGGCTAATAGCTAAGCCAATTATTCTTTCATTTTCTCCTTTTATTATGTAATTAAAATGCAAATGTTCTAAATTCTGAAACAGATTCTCAAATATGAAGAATGTTTCTGGTAAATATTTAACAGGACCAATTATTGTCATTTTTTAGCATATATTAAACATGCATTTTTAAAATCATAATTACTTACATTTTCAAATTAAGTTATACATCAATATCTGCATCCCAAATACGAGACTCACCATAAATAAGTGCTGTCTACAAGATACAGACTCTATTAACACATGTAGACATTATTCTAATTACAGAGTTTTAAGCAACTATTAGCTCCAATTCCACCGTAACATTCAACAAAAAATATACTTAAAAAGTCAAAGAAGAAAAAATTATTCAGTGCTTAAACTTTTAATTTCCTTTACAGAGATTCAGATTAATAATAATATTCAAGCATGGGATATTATAGCAGCTTGTTAACCGCTCTTGTTTTAATGTGTCTCCCAAATTCCATGTGTTGGAAAATTAATCTTCAAATTCATATGTTGATGATACTTGAAGATGGGGCCTTTGGGAGGTAATTAGGAATGGATAAAGTCATCAGGGTGAGGCCCCCATGATGGAACTGTTGGCTGTTCAAGAAGAGAAAGAAGGACTGAGTTGACATGCTCTTGCTCCCTATCCATGTGATGCCCTGCACTGCCTCAGGGCTTGCAGAGAGTCCTCGCCAGCAAGAATGCCCTCGGCAGATGCAGCCCCTTGACCTTGGACTTCCCAGCCTCCAAAACTGCAAGAAATAAAAGTATTTTCTTTATAAATTACCTAGCTTCGGGTATTCAGTTAAAGCAATAGAAAATGGACTAAGACAGTAAACGAAGGTCACAATGAGCTTCTTCCCTGATTATCGTCACAACTGACGGTGAGTGATCAGTTTAAACGGAAACTCACCCGTCTCTCCCACATCTAAAAATCCTCATGGGCTCTCCTGTGGGAATAACTTTAAAATCCACAGTAGGGCAAACCAGGGCATGGGCCATCTATATGTTTATCTGTCTGGTCTCTTCTTGCACTCTAAAACTTTATGCAACTTAATTTTCAACTATCATTCTATTTCCCCAAAATACCAAGAACTGTCACACTGCTCCTTCTTCCCAGACCTTCATTCTTTGTTGAAGACACCCAGAAATCCTCAGAACTTAGATGATCTCATCTTATGCCTCCCAGTGCCTTTTATCACTTTCATCACTGCATTCAACACTGCAAGTAATCCTTTCTTTGTTTTATCTGTTCCTTTTTTCTGTAAGGTCCTTGAGGGCCAGCATGGAGGCTTAATGAGAATTGGTGCTCATAAAAATATCTCCAAAATATCTGATCTCTCTAACATCAACAATTAAATGCTATAAATGAAAGCTATAATTAAAAACCTCATTACAATTTTACAAAAGTTAACACATTTTGTACAGCAAAAAGTGAAATATAATTTAACATTTATGTTATCATTTTAGTATACTTTTTATAATATTGATAAAGATTGCAAAAGCAAGGCCTTCAGATTCACACAGACCCTCACACATATGTTACTCGTATTCCACGAGCACTGAAATAAACCACTATTGGTGTTGCAGTGGGAACTTATGTTTTCCATTTCAAAATATCTGCTTGTTAATACTTTGGCACAAAATAAAGGCTCTGCAAAACACACACATTTTCCATCTTGCAGGAGATTCTCTACAGAAAAGATCTGTTATTCAAGACAGTATGTGATAAACAGTCACACAGAATCAATCTCTCTATGGGAAATATTTAAAATTCAAGAGCTCTGAGCAAAAAATTCAATATGAAACGGTGCACAGTTGACTGCTACTCTGGCTGCTGAAGTATATTAACTCATGATCAGTTAGTTAACTTTTCCTTTAATTTCTTATTATCCATTTATTGATATTCACTGATCATGCTTCTAAGAACAGCTTTTCATTAACATAATCTACAGCATACAAAGTGAGATCCTTATTTTATAATCAGTGGTTTTAACAAGCTACAGACTTCAAGTGCAATACAATGGCAAAGCAATTACAATCAATTAATTTCCATCTGACAACTGTTGTCTCTAGTGGTTACCGCCCCATTCTACCAACTGATTTCTCCATCATGTTATCATCTATCAGCACATTACAGAGGATCAGAGACCCAAGTAAATGGCTCTGCAAAAGTCTGGGGTGGGAAAGCTCAGATATCAGGCTTAACATGTACTGAGGCTTTCCATTTCCATAGCTTAAAATCTCCAAATTAATTTAAAATGCACATGCTTAACCCTCACAATGACTTTACTGAATTCAATGAAAACATCATTATTATAACTTTTTAATGACAATATAACAAACAATAATAAAATATTGGGTATGATCATTCTCCAAGTAAATAACTGCAATTATCAATACATTTGAAACCTTACAATATACCTACACATTTTACTGTATATTATCTATATAGTATTACCCACCTGAAATCACAGAGGCATTGGGTAAGGTAAGTGTAATTCATCATGAGGTGAAATTTTATTCTTGAAAGTCATCATGCAAAATATGTGTATGGAAATACAGGCAAATTCTGGACCCTTAATAAAATCACTAGGTTGCTATGCTAACTCTAAGACCACCTACTTAGATTTTTGTTAACTAAATAATAAGCATACTGTGTCTAAGTCACTCTTACTGAGATTTTCTATTACTTACAACCAAACAAAGCCTACTAAAGAGATGCTAATAATTTTGGATGATATCCTCCTACATTTATACATCTGATTAAAGCGCATGTATGTATTCATACATCTATTTGTTTAATTTTCAACATATAAGATATACTACAAAACACATAAAATAGAACATAAATAAGAATGAGCCAAAAATAAAATACAAGGTGCAATTCTTTATTTTCTTTCTGTGCCCTAAGGTGGCACAGTGTGCTCTAATGTATCCAACTGAGTGTTTTATTCTGAAGAAGAAACATGGAACATTTGTGAGAATGAGAACATGGATAAGATCTAATGCCAAACTATAAAAGTTATGATCCTAAACAACCTTGGTGTATCTTAGTAATCAAAAACTCTCATCTGTGAGCAAATTCAACCCTTTTGGAAGCTTGTTTATATTTTTTGAAGCTATGCCACTTTTAAGACAGTCCAATACACTAAGCTGGCTATACTATACGGTACTATTTTGGCATGTACTTAATCAAACTTCTGTTTCTAGGAATGTAATTTGGTAAATAATTTGTTATAGAGCTATTGCCTTCAAAACAATTATATGGATGAAGGTTCCTGTAAGTAAACAGGAGGGGCCTAATGTTCCCGTGAATACCAATTTGTATTTCAAGGCTTTCTTTATGTTCCCTTATTCCAGAGTGGGCCCTGCTATCAGACATCATTCTCTCCACATTCATCAGCTTCTGAAGCTCCCATCTGACTGGACCACGAGCTTGCTTCCAAGGAGTAGAGCAGGTCTTCACATCTTTAATCCATGGGCTTATGGATGGCTTCACACAGAGGCACAGAATAGGTATTTATAGAAGGGAGAAATTTTGGCCTGGTGCGGCGGCTCACACCCATAATCATAGCAATTTGGGAGGCCAAGGTGGGTGGATCACCTGAGATCAGGAGTTGGAGACCAGCCTGGCTAACATGGTGAAACCCTGTCTCTACTAAAAATACAAAAAATTAGCCAGGCACGGTGGCAGGTGCCTGTATTCACAGTTACTTGGAAAGACTCTAGCCTGGGCAACAAGAGCGAAACTCCGTCAAAGAAAAAAAAAAAAAAAAAAGGACAACTCTTTTATATAGCATTTTTCTAATTGTTTGTGTTAAAAAGTGGTATTATAGGCCAGGCACTCTGGCTCACACCTGTATCTCAGAACTATTGGAGCCAAGGTGGGGGGATCACTTGAACCCAGGAGTCTGTGACCAGCCTAGACAACACAGGGAGACCCCCATCTATACAAATAATAATAATAATAAATTAGTTGGGCATGGTGGCGCACGCCTGTGACTCCAGCTACTCAGAAGGCTGAGGTGGGAGGATCATCTGAGCCCAGGAGGTCGAGGTTGCAGTGAGCTGGTATTGTGCCACTGCACCCCAGCCTGTTTGAGACAGGGCTGAGTGAGGCCTTGTCTCAAAACAGAAAAAAAAAAAAAGTGTTATAGTGAACAAAAACTCTATTTTAAAAATTTCTGGGAAGCGAAGTAAGGATATAAGAAGGGCTCCAAAACAACTTAGGGAAAGAGCATAGAATTTCATTAAAGGAGGGAAAAATCAGCTCAGCAGCATGGAGGACAAACGAGGAGAAAACAAAGCAAAACAATTGGAAAGGATTTTCCAAAAAAAGAGGGACAGGAAGAATAAAGGAGTGTTAGGATTAAGATGAGCAGAGATGGCGCTAAGAAAGGGTTTTCCAAGCACCATGACCAAGGTCTAGGGATCAGTTTAAGGAAGTACTGCTGCTGGCATTAGAAATAGTACCCCATCACTTGGGGCCACAGGAACTGTGCGATTATCTGGATCACTCATCTGGCACTTGTTATATGTAGTTTAATGTGTTTTCTTATTTTTTTTATACGTTTCGGTCTCTATCCCCAGGGAGGTCAGGGAGAGTGCTTTGCTTTTAAGTTTTCTATTCTTTCCACATCATGTAGCATACATAGTAAGTAATCAGTACAGTAATTAAATGCACAGTGAGAGGTGGTGGTGGTTAATTCATTAAAGGCGAAATGGGAAGAAAATGTTGGGTTGGAAGACAGAAATCGCCGCAGATTTTGCAATGAAAGTAATTTATTAATGAATTGAAACGATGACTGGTTTCCCCCTTAACTACTGAGTTGAACCTGAATATTACTTATGGAGGTTTCTATGTTGCCGGCACAATGCAGCACACTGTGGGAACACATATATTGTTGCAGGAACAAGAGTACTAAATGGGCTATTACAGATAATAATTGCATGAGATAGTCAAAGAAAGGGAGAGATTAATTCAGGCTATAGTTACCTCTGAGGGTTTCTTAAAGTGTTGGCATTGGAGCTGGGCTTGAATATGTGTGATTGAACTGGCACAGGAAAAGGAATCCTGGATGGGAAAAACAAGATCGCCCTCCACCACCCGCCACCAAAAAAAAAAAAAATAATAATAATAATTGGAAAATATTGAGACTCAGATTAGATCCTAAATAAATTCTTCACACTCCTGGCTTAAAAATGTCAGATTTCCTCTTTGTCCGCTAGAGCTGCGCGGGCGGACGCGCCACTACTTTGTAGCGCGTTTCTGGCGGGCCACAGGCGCAGCAACAGGAACCCAACCTCTGCTGACCTTAAGCTCCAGGAGTTCGTTTCTTATGTCCGCGAAAGTGCAGCGGCCTCAATTCTTAGCGCAGAAAAATAACTACACATGGGCAAAGGAGATCCTAAGAAGCCGAAAGACAAAATGTCATCATATGCATTTATTGTGTAAACTTGTCGGGAGGAGCACAAGAAGAAGCACCCAGATGCTTCGGTCAACTTCTCAGTTTTCTTTTTTATTTATTTATTTATTTATTTATTATTATTATACTTTAGGCTCTATGGTACATGTGTGCAACGTGCAGGTAAGTTACATATGTATACATGTGCCATGCTGGTGCGCTGCACCCACCAACTCGTCATCTAGCATTAGGTATATCTCCCAGTGCTATCCCTCCCCCCTCCCCCCACCCCACAACAGTCCCCGAAGTGTGATGTTCCCTTTCCTGTGTCCATGTGTTCTCATTGTTCAATTCCCACCTATGAGTGAGAATATGCGGTGTTTGGTTGTTTGTTCTTGCGATAGTTTACTGAGAATGATGATTTCCAATTTCATCCATGTCCCTACAAAGGACATGAACTCATCATTTTAAGTGCTCAGAGAGATAGAAGACCATGTCTGCTAAAGAGAAAGGAAAATTTGAAGATGTGGCAAAGGCGGACAAGGCCCGTTATGAAAGAGAAATGGAAACCTATATCCCTCCCAAAGACGAGGCAAAAAAGAAGTTCAAGGATCCCAATGTACCCAAGAGGTCTCCTTCGGGATTTTTCCCGTTCTCCTCTGAGTATCACCCAAAAATCAAAGGAGAACATCCTGGCCTGTCCATTGGTGATGTTCGGAAGAAACTGGGAGAGATGTGGAACAACATTGTTGCAGACAACAAGCAGCCTTATGAAAAGAAGGCTGCCAAGCTGAAGGAAAAATACGAAAAGGATACTGCTGCATATCGAGCTAAAGGAAAGCCTGATGCAGCAAAAAAGGGAGTTGTCAAGGCTGAAAAAAGCAAGGAAAAGAAGGAAGAGGAGAAAGATAAGGAAGATGAAGAGGATGCAGAAGAAGATGATGAAGATGATGAGTTGGTTCTAGTGCAGTTTTTTTTTTCTTGTCTATAAAGCATTTAACCCCCCTGTACACAACTTATTCCTCTTAAAGAAAAAAACTGAAATGTAAGGCTGTGTAAGATTTATTTTTAAACAAACAAACAAAAAATGTCACATTTCTCAGGCAGTTTTTTTTTTCTCTCCCATAGAGTTCATGATATGACGATTCTCTAAGAAAAGGTAAGAATCTGGCAATGCAATCTAAAAGCTTTTAGGATTAGCAAACTACCTTTACAAGCCAGGAGCCATTTAAATATGGTTGTTGACTCTGGCAGCCTCTTCTGTAGGAATACTGTAAATGAAACCTGCTGCCATATATTAAAATTTCCTGTAGAATCTGTCATTTATCAGGCACCTAGGAAGAAGCACTGGCATGAGACTGAGTTATAAAATATTTAATGGTAAAGGGAAATTGCAAGAAGAATGCAGTGGTGTTTGAAAGGGAAACAAACCATTTCTCAGCTGGCAAGAGGCAAAGATAGCTTTCTCCCCGCTGCCAAAGATCAGACAATTGTTCACGTTGCTGGCATGGGAGAAATGGGGAGTATAGGGCAAGGATTTTAAAAGTTCAATTGATTCGTGGGGCTGCTGTGAGAACTGACAGTTCTTGATGTATCCTAGAGCCATTAATTTTTGCAGCAAATGTAGAAAGGGCCCTTGTTAAAGTTGCATGACATATCTGCCACGTTGCAGTTTGAAATCCTGCTTTTAAAAACTGTTTCAGCTTATTTAAACCTGAATGGGACATAGCTTGTTCAATGGAAATGCATTTATTTGGGAATTGCAGAGCTTATCCTAAACTGAATATATTTCCTTTAACCAGCATGCAAACACATGCATATTTCAAACTGCTCTGAACTATGATAATAATAATAGCAGCTACTGTCACTGGAGCCCTTGGCTTATGCTAGGCTCTGTGCTATGTACTTCAGAGACACTATCTCTGCACCCCACATCGCCTTCCTGAAATGGCCTATTTTATGTTACCAGCTATCTCTAAATCCAATAGTGGGTTTTTTGTTTTTTTTTTTTCCGCATCTCGTTGAAATTCTCAAAAGCAACTGAAACTCATAACCCTCTTGTGAAAACCTTTGTTTCCTTGGAATCTATGTTATCACATAGTCTTGATTTTCCTCTTGACCTTTGACTTTCACCAACTTATTATCATCTAATCTATGTTTAAATGCTGGATTACTTAAAGACTGGCTTTCAAATAACTCCAAGCATATACTTAACACTATGCTAAGTGTTTTCCTTTAGCTGTCTTTTTTGACCTTAAAATAACACTATGAATTTGTGCATTTTTATTATCATTTTTTTTTTTGACAAATAGAGAGACTGAGTCTTTACTTACTTTGTTTACTTCATTGGCCCAAGGGTTCATAGCTCTTACCTGGGAGCTTCTAAACACAAACCAATGCAGCTTGACTGACTCTGTTATACCGTTTCCCATAGTCACATTTTTATTTCTATTATTTCTTTCTTTTTTATTTATTCTCTATGTGAGTGCTATTCCCAGTATGTTACTCAATTTAGCAGCATCAGAACAATCTTCGAGTGAGTATATTAGAAATGTAAAGCATGGACTCCATCCAAGATCTACTGCACCAGAAACGCTGGAGGTGGGTCCTGGATGCTGCTTTAGAAAACTTTCCAGATCATTCTCATGAACCCTAAACTCTGAAAACCAGCTGCCCTGGATGATCCTCTCTGTTATCTACATGCCAATAACCTTGATTTTATGCATGCAGCTCACAGGCTTCTCTAAATTCCAGTCTGCTTATCTCTCCCCTCTTGATGGACATTGCAAAAGCAGCTCAGAATTTGCTTATAGAAAATGGAACTCTTGCTCTTCCTCAAGAAACTTGCACTTTAGCACTCCCAGTCTCAGTTAATGTGACACCACTGATCCCATTGTCCAGGCCAGAAACCTAGTAGCCATTCTTTTGATCCTGCATGTGCAATCACCAAATACTCTTGATTCTAACTCCTAAATATCTTTTGAATTTACCATTTCTTTCCATCTCATCTTACTTGGAATATTCCTTACAGACCTGTCTGTGCACATGCTACCCACCCTAAAGTGAATTATTTACAATAAAATCTGTTTCCATAATATATGCAAAAAAATAATCACATAGCAATCAGTCACTGCTGTTCAGAAAATCATGTCATGGCTTATCTCGGCTCTTACGATGAAGACCAAAATCTTCCCAAGCCCTCTGCGTCTCTCACTCCTCATCTCACATGTAATAACTGCCCCCCACGTTCAATACACAAGCCACAATTGTTTAAATTTCCCATGTCCCCTCAGGCCTTTGCACATGCTTCGTTCTGCAGGTTGCCACCTTGCACCCCCACAATCCCACAGTTGTCCACAGATTTCACCCAGAGAACATAAGACAGAGAAAACTTTAGCAAAAAATAAATTCCCACTGGATATTTCTGTTCTCTACAAAACTCTCTATAGTGTTGCCCAGTAAAGGCTTTCTTCTCTGGGGCCTTTTCACCATTCAGGTCACAGAACTACTCCCCACTCTTTCTGCTCTTTGTCTCTCATTCTTTCAATCATAGCTATGACTGCTACTCATAGTCTTGAGCCACAGATAACACACACGTCTGGGAAGCCTAGCCTCTGAGATGATTTATCAAAGTCTAACAAAAATGAGCCTCACCCTATGGGATATTCTCAAACTTGCTACTAGAAATAATAACCTTCATTATTTCCATTTGTTTATCCCATAAACCATATGCTTCTGGAAGATACAAACATGTTTTATATCTGTGTGTGTGTGTTTGTGCATGTATGTGGGTATACGTATTCCTAATAACTCATCACCTGCTATCCAATAGTTATTCAATAAATACTTATTGAATGAATGTCCTCACACTAACCCTAAATTATGGACTTTTATCTATTGTAGATGAGATTTTCAATATACCCATAGGGACTTCATTCCTTCTAACAAAACAGCCTCCCTGGGAGTTTGAACTACTCTATAGGCTAAGAAAAGCAGGAGTACATTAAGGATTGAATGCTATGTAGAAGTGAAGACAATTGCTAACTGAGTGGCCTACAAATCCAATATGCTGGAGGACTGTAGTAGAGCTTGCCATTGACAGAGAAGTAGCAGACACTTACCTCACATAGGTCAGAAGTGCATACTTACACATTTTTGTGGGTGCAGAGTGGCCTTGTCTCTGCCTTATTCCATAAAAAATCATGAAGTAGGTTGGTTGACTATTGTGTGTGCTTATTTAGAAATATTATGATCTGGATTACAGCAGGGTCATTTTCCACTTGCTCAAATTTTACCTAACTTACACGTGAGCAGTGAGTAGCATGTACATAGGAACCCCAATACCTCCTGCTAAGAAAAGAACATGGCAAGTTGTAGATGGATCTTAAACTTCAAAGAGAACTGAATCTATGCTGGTGGGGGCCCTTTTCATGCTGCTCCAGCACAGAGAGACCTCAGCTAACAGACTGAGTCTATCTTCTGAGTCAGGTGCAGTGGGAAACTTGAAAGAGATGCCAACATAGACTTGAATTATACGGCTCTCCTTCCTCTGACATCATGTTTCCTAAGCAATTTTCTAATTGAAATGTGATTTCCAGCATTAATCTGGATGCTATCCATGGTGGGGATGGTGTTTCATTCTCTACCACATCTTTATTTCCCAAATGTGTCCTTATGTGAACTTCTAGTGGATAAAAGTTTCTCACACATAGAAACAGCCTCCTGTCTGGTCTCCCTGTACCTCACACTGGCTTCTACTACTTACTCAAGAGTTAACACGGCCGGGTGCGGTGGCTCACGCCTGTAATCCCAGCACTTTGGAAGGCCGAGGCAGGCGTATCTCGAGGTCAGGAGATCGAGACCATCCTGGCTAACACGGTGAAACCCCGTCTCTACCAAAAATACACAAAAAAATTAGCCAGGCATGGTGGCGGGTGCCTGTAGTCCCAGCTACTCGGGAGGCTGAGGCAGGAGAATGGCGTGAACCCGGGAGGCAGAGCTTGCAGTGAGCCGAGATTGTGCCACTGCACTCCAGCCTGGGGGACAGTGCGAGACTCCATCTCAAAAAAAAAAAGAAAAAGAAGAGTTAACACATCCACCTTAATAGCACATGTGAGCTCTCTTCATCTTGTGGCTAAAACTCCATTGAGTCTTCATTACACCAGATTGACACTTTCTAGCTTATTCAGCAATTCCCTACACAAGCCATCAGAGAAGGCTCCCTGGGACTGCACTGCCTAGTCTCTCTCCCACATTTCTTGAGCTCCAGTAATACTGGAACACATATGGCGACTTTTAGACTCTATTAATTTAAATGTGCTATTCCCTTTACCTCATACACAGCTACATGTCTCTAACAAATAATTTCTCATTGTTTCAGATTTATGTGAAATGTAAGCACATACTGAAGTCTTCCCTAGCTCCTCAGGTTAGAAGTGGCTGAAAGTATTCAGAGCTCCAGGCACACTTCCTACTCATCTCTAATACTGTGATGATCACTCTGAATTGCAGCTTAACTGCTTACATGTTCGTTCTCCATCCTCTTCTCAAACTAGATTATGGGATCTTAGGGACCTTGCAAGTCAATCTCTGTATCACCATAATTTATTACAAAGCCTGACACACAATAAGTGGCTTAATGCATGCTTTCTGTGAATAAGTATCATAATGGTTGTAACAATGAAGATTATACCAACATCCTAGGCATACACAAAACTTCAGAATGATAAGGTAACAGCACCTTGTTGCTCCAAATCTGTAATAATGTTTTTGGAAATGAATGATGAAAAACATGTCTATACTTTTGTGAACATACCTGAGGCTAATAATCAAGGTTTTTTTTGTTCATGTTCATGGGTTCCATGTAAAAAAGCAGTTTTTTTTTAAATGAGAATTTATGTGTTTGTTTATTAAAGAATTTTCCCCCACATCCAAACTTCTTGTCTGGAAAGTATGTATGGATGTGATGTTCAAAATATTTAATAAGTCATACGGAAATTACAGGACTAATCAGAATAAATCTGTACAGTCATAAGAGGGAAGCAGGGTCCTGGAGGTCCCTCTGGGGCTAAATGTTAACTCTTGTTTCTGGATTAACACTGAGGAGATTTGGGAACCCAGGCATCCAGGGTGGCATTGGGGGGACAATTTTCAGGGGGATTTGAGTAGTGGTTAGTTACCATATAGAATAAAATTATTGTAATTTCTTAACAGTCAATACAATTAGTGAAGTGCACTGCTGTACTTCAGGTCTATTCTCATGGTCTAAATCTGTCTTTAATATAATTTGAAGACAGGTATGTGATGCCTCCAGCTTTGCTCTGGTTGTTTAGGATTGCTTTGGCTATTAAAGCCCTTTTTTGGTTCCACATGAATTTTAGGATTTTTTTTCTAATCCTGTGAAAAATGACATTGGTAATGTAATCAAATGGTGTTGAATATGTACATTGCTTTGGGCAGTATAGTCATTTTAATGATATTGATTCTTCAAATCCATGAGCAGGGGGTGATTTTCCATTTGTTTGTGTCATCTATGATTAGTGTTTTGTAGTTTTGCTTGTAGAGATCTTTCACTTCCTTCATTAAATGTATGCCTATGTATTTTTTTGTAATGATTGTAAATGGGATTGAGTTCTTGTTTTGGTTCTCAGCTTGATTATTATTATTGGTGTTTAGCAATGCCACAGATTTTTCCATGTTGATTTTGTATCCTGAAACTTTACTGAAATCATTTATCAATTCTCCATTCTGTACCATTTATCTATATGTCTATTTTTTTATTCCAGTACCATACTGTTTTGGTTACTATAGCATTGAGAGCCCTAGATTTGATAAAGCCACATACTTATGATGAACTGACCTTTGACTAAGTCAACAAAAATATACACTGGGGAGAGGACACTCTATTCAATAAATGGTTCTGGAAAAATTGGATAACCATATGCAGACAAATGAAACCATACCCATATCTCTTACCATATACAAAAATTAACTCAAGATGAAATTAAAGACTTAAATGTAAGACTTGAAACTGTAAAAATCCTAGAAGAAAACCTAGGAAAAACTTTACTGAACATTGGCCTAGGCAAAGAATTTATGACCAAGTCCTCAAAAACAAACATCAAAAAAACAAAAATATATAAGTGAGAGTTAATTAAACTAAAAAAAACTTCTACAAAGCAAAATAAATGATGAATACGGTAAACAGACAACCTACAGAATGGGAAAATATTTGCAATCTATGCACCTGACAAAGGGCTAATATCCGGAATCTACAAGGAACTCAAACAGCTCAACAAGAAAAATAACTCCATTAAAAAGGGGGCCAAACACATAAACAAACACTTTTTAAAAGAAAACATACAAGCAACCAATAAACACATGAAAAACATTCTCAACATCATTAATCATCAGATAAATGCAAATTAAAACCACAGTGAGATACCATCTTACACCAGCCAGAATGGTTAATATTAAAAAGTCAAAAAACAACAGATATTGTGAGGATGTGGAGAAAAGGGAATGCTAATACATTGTTGATGGGAGTGTAAATTACTACAACCTTTATGGAAAACAGTATGGAGATTTATCCAAGAACTAAAAATAGAACTACCATTTGATCCAGTAATCCCACTTCTGAGTATATACCCAATGGGAAATAAATCATGATATCAAAAAGATATCTGTACCTGTATATTTTTGGCAGCACTATTCACAATAGCAAATATATGGAATCACCTTAAGTGTTCATTAATGGATGATTAATGAGTGTGTGTGTGCATATATATAACATAAATACCATATTCCATATATATATATCATATAGTATACACACATACATAAACCAGAAATACCATATACCATAAATACTACTCAGCCATAAAAAAGAAATCATATCATTTTGTGAAATCTAGGACTCTCAAGGCTTAGTAACCAAAACACCATGGTGCTGGTATAAAAATAGATACCAGGAACTGGAGGCAATGATCCTAAGTAAAACAACTCAGAAACACAGTAAAATACTTTATGTTCTCACTTATAACCGAGAGCTAAACAAAGGGTACACATGGACATATAGTGGTAAATAATATACACTGGAGACTACAAAAGATGGGAATGTGGGAGGAAGGTAAGGGTTGAAAAACTACGTATTGGGTTACCATATCACTTTTTGGGTGATGAGTACACTAAAAGCCCAGACTCTACTGCTATGCAAAATATTAATGTAAGAAATCTGCACTTGTACTCCCTAAATCTATAAAAATAAAACAGATATATACATATAAAATAAATAAATATGTTCTTAGGACTTATAGTTTTAACAATTCAAACCAACAACCTTGGGATAAGAGAAACTTTAGAAGTCAGCATGCAGTAATAATGCTTGGAATAAACCTATTAATCCAATATAAATATCATTTTCATTTTACAGAAATGAAACTGAACTATGGAGGGGCCACACAACAGTCTTATTATTTCACGCCTCATCCATAGAAAGGCAAGGAAAAGCCAAAAAAGCCCAACTCCATAAAGAAATCTCTTTAATATTCTGCATTTCCAACCGTGCTGAGTTTTGGAGTCTTTTAAGCTACACATATTCAAGCTTCTCCTTGCCAAACACTCTATTTATCACTTCAGAATAAGTAAATAAGAGCAATTAGAAGACACCATTTTTTAGTAGTTCATTCAACTTGGAACCCATCTACCCAACAGCATTGTTAAAAATATTTTTATTTTTAATTTTTGGGGGTACATAGCTGGTGTATATATTCATGGGGTACATGAGATGCTTTGATACAGGTATGCAATGCATAATAATCACATCATGGAAAATGGGGTATCCATCTCCTCAAGCATTTATACTTTGTGTTACAAACAATCCTATTATACTCTTAGTTATTTAAAGTGTACAATTAAGTTATTATTGACTATAGTCACCCTGTTGTGCTATCAAAAACTAGGTCTTACATTTTCTATTTTTTTTTGTACCCATTAACCATAAAAATAGGGAATGTTTCACAAATTTGCATGTCATCCTTGTGCAGGGCCATGACAACTTTCTCTGTATTGTTCCCATTTCAGTATATGTGCTGCCAAAGCAAGCACCCAACACCCATTTCTTTGAGCACACACTGAAATACTGTGCAAAGTAGATATTGGGGGGAGGCAGGTGAGTACAAAAATAAAGACAATGCTTGACTCTGGGAATTTCTATTACTTTCTCTTTCAAATTTTCTTTTCATTCCATTATGGCTTTGAATTAATGTCTAAACATTGACTTGATTCTTCAAAATCCTTCATGAAAATGAGTATCACTCACTTTAATTACTTAAAAATCTTATTTTTCCCCTTAATAGTTTTAGCTCTTATTTGAATCATTTATTCTAGTGTTCAGAAATCCAAGCACTTTCTTCTCCACCTGGGGTATAAAGAAAGGATAGATATTGCAACACAAGAGCCTGGCTTGAAGCCCTGCTTATGCATTGGCTAACTATGTCACGTGTCATGGCAGAAGTAGAAAAAATATTCTAGGAGAGTTCGTGGAGAGGGCACTTTTGTCAGTAGTGGTGTGGTGGCTCCGCATTTTATGCAAGAAAGGCTTAGAGAGTGGGTTGAGGTGGGAACTAGACATATCTTAATGCAGCCTTTGCATAGGAAATATGTTTTTACTTCTATGGTGTTCTCATTTTGATGGGTTGAGAAACTGAGATTATAACAGGACTAACTCTAACACTAGCCCCAGCCACCACTCCCAGATTCTTAGTATCTTGTCTGCAAATCATGGTGCAAAAAAAGTCAATCAAGAGAAGTTTCCTCCTCAAAAAATAAAGCCAACTGTCAAAGACACTTTAGAGAGTATTCACTCTGGCTGACTGGAAAAGTTATGAAAATTATATTAAAGTACTTTAAAAGATGGATAGTTGTTTAAGTAAAAGGATGATATCTTTAAGCTGTCTTATATCTCCAGCCCCAACCCTAGATGGCATATTGATAGCTTGCACAACAGAAGATAACGAAATGCTAAATCAGGTGGAAAGGATACAACTTCCTAGACATGGCACATGAGAAGTGCACACAAGCAGGAGAGGAAATGCAGGCATGCAACCGAAGCATTAAGAACCAAGAAGTCCAAAAGGGACTCCAGAAATATATTAAAAGTCAAAAGAGCACTTGGAAGCTTAAGATATTTGAACCTCAACATGTTCAAACTTTAAAAAAATAGAAATTTAAAAATTTTTAAACAGAGAGAAAGTTACTGATATGGTTTGGCTATATCCCCACCCAAATCTCATCTTGAATCATAATCCCCATAATCTCCATGTGTGGAAAGGACCTGGTGGGAGGTAACTAAATCACGGAGGCAGCTTCCCCCATGCTGTTCTCATGATAGTGAGTGAGTTCTCACAAGATCTGATGGTTTTATAAGCCTCTGGCATTTCTTCTGCTGGCCCTCATTCTCTCCCCTGCTGCCCTGTGAAGAGGTGCCTTCCGCCGTGATTGTAAGTTTCCTGAGGACTCCCCAGCTATGTGGAACTATGAGTCAATTAAACCTCTTTTCTTTTTAAATTACCCAGTCTCAGGTATTTCTTCATAACTGTGTGAGAACAGACTAATACAGTTACTGACTAAAAATACAAGAAATCAAGAATATAGCATTAACCCCTAAAATGTCACATTTGTTTAAAACAGGCAACTAGAATGTATTCAGTCATTAAGTCATTTATCATTTTGAAAACATCCAGGTCTTAGGGATATGCAATCAAATTATAAAACAATTACATTGTTCTCCAAATCTTCTTGCATAAAGTACCCAATACATCAATCATTTCACTTCTTTGAAGAAGTTTCATCCTGTGCACCCCTGTCCATCTTCTTCATGACAGTGTTGGTGTCATCTTAAGCAAAAGTGGGAAAGACTTGTTTCTTGGTACTACATTGGGACTCTGTGTTTGAGCCTCAGATGAAATTTAGTGTGCCAAGTTCTAAATATCCAATTTAATGCTTTGTAATGTACTTTTGCAGATCTGGGTTTGCATTACTACTTTACTACTTGCTGGCATTTTGAACATGAATAAGGTGACTATATGAAAGCATATAATTCATGGGGTTTCATGAAGCCTAAATGAGAAAAGAAGACAATGTGTGGTAGTGGGATTTTCACAGTGCTTGGCACCAAGCACATCTTTCCCTTCTTTACTAAGTAAGTCAGCACATATTTATTGAGCATCAACTGTATATCTAATTCTGTAATATCTCTGTATGATGCCAATTAAAGTCATTTATTTAACAATCTATCATTGAGCATCTAATATAAGACTGCTGAGTACTGTATTGATTCCTGGGGTGGAAAGTGAGGAAATCTGTTCAGATAATAAGGCATGTCTGCCTCCCAGGAGCAACAAAGCATGCGTGACTGTCATGTACCCAATCTACACTCTGCTAAGCGCCGGGCAGGGGAGAGTGGTGTCTAGGTGGCTAATATACTCATAATGCTTTCTAACCTCTAAGCACTTGTTTAGAGATACTGGATGTGGTTATAGCATTTTAAAAGATAAATAAGCCCTCCATAGGGCGGTTCATGGATTTCTCATGTGCTATTATATAGACTAGATCAATAAAGAGTGGGATGCCCCCATCAATCACTAGTAAGGTGATGATCTCACAAGTGCACTACCTACAACTTTACTATCATATTGACATCAGAAAGAGAATTGATCCTTTTCTGCATTATTCCATAAAAGTTTTTTATGTTTTTACTTTTTTCCAGAGAGGAGAGGGGCACACTCATGCTTTATTCAGTCATGCTTGTCTTATTCATCTCTGTAAGATGTACATCTTCATATCAATGTACATGAAAGATATCTACATGGGACAAAGGGAAGGCGTGTGGATCTTATTTGACTCTTGGGTTAACCATAGCCAATTATTTTCTTTAGCAAGTTCTTAATTTATCTGAATCTTATTTATGTAATATGATTAAAATATTACTTATTATTCATTTTTATGAGTAAAAGCCCCAATGCATTATAGACATGCAGTAAATATTAATTTTATCATACATCTTCTCTTCTTTAAAATTTTCCTTTCCATTTGAATAGAAATTTTTTCCAAAGAATATATACATACATCCAACAAACACATAAAAAGATGTCCAAAACTGTTAGTGTTTATGTAAAGTAAAATCAAAACTACAATGAAATATCCCTTCACACCCATTAGAACGGACAACAATGAGTATTGGCAGGAATGTGGAGAAATAGGAATAGGCATACAATGCTGGGGAAAGTAAAATGGTGCAGCTGCTGCAGAAAAGTTTGATCATTCCTCAAGATGTTAGAGTTACCATATGACCAAGCAATTCCACTCCTCACATAAGAGAATTGAAAACAAATGTTCATACTTGTTTATAAGTGTTTATAGAAATATTACACATAGTAGCCAAAAAGTGGAAGCAACTCCATTGTCCACCAAGTGATGAATAAACAAAAAAGTTGGTACATCTATACAATGGAATATTATTCACTAATAAAAGACATTATTTACTGATTCATGCTACAGCATGGGTGAACCTTGAAAGCATTATGCTCAGTGAAATACAGTAGGCATAAGTCTACATATTACATAATCCCATTTATAGGAAATGTCCAGCATAGGCAAATCCAGAGACAGAAAATAAATTAGTGGTTGCCAGAAGCAGTGAAGTGGAAGAAGAGTGAAACTTTATGTTCCTATCTTTTAACCTTGGTTTCCTATAAACACTTTTTTATGTTTCCAGTTTAGTAAGAGGTAAAAGGGGACAAATATGGCTCAGTAGTTAAGATTCTGCAAATAAATAACAGTTCAATTTCATGTTATGCCTTTGTAAACCATTTGAGAGAAAAAAAAGAAAAACCCTCACGTACCTCCCAAAAACTCTTTGCCTTATTGACAAACTTGACTCCCAGACCTTTGTTTCAGAACAAATATTATTGAGAAAATTGGTCCATTCTCTGTGATTGTTGGAAAGCAATTAAAACAAAAATCAAAGAGCTATAACCATCTGTTCACTTCCAATTCTTATCTCTCCATTTGCAGAAATAACAGCTATGTATTATACTACTTGTGGATCATTCAATATTTTGAGTATGAAAGATAACGGTTGTCTTTAGCCTGGCCAACATGGCAAAACCCCATCTCCAGTAAAAATACAAAAATTAGCCAGGCGTGGTGGCGGGCACCTGTAATCTCAGCTACTTGGGAGGCTGAGGCAGGAGAATCGCTTGAACTAGGGAGGCAGAAGTTGCAGTGAGCCAAGACTGCACCACTGCATTCCAGCCTGGGCAACAGAACAAGACTGTAAAAAAAAAAGAAAAGAAAAGAAAGAAAGAAAGATAATGGTGTGATGGTCTTTGAAAGTTATTGCTGAGAAAATTCAGAATTTTTAACAGAAATTCCAATTTAAGCACAGATAGTAGGCTAGAAATCTACTAACTTTGCCTCTCTGATGGTGGAAGCCATGAGCTCCCCTCCCTTTGTGTTGTCTGAAGCTGTTTCCCAATCTGCACTACAAAGTAGGAAAATAGTCATTTTCCTTGATATCTTAAAGTTTGCAAAGAGGGTGCACTCTCTGTCCCTTCCACACCACACTCCATATCTCCTTTTCTCTTCTACTGGTGTGACTTTTTTTTTGGTACACACCTAGTAAAATGAACTTTTGCCCATCCTACCTGGCGAACCCTTCACAAAGAATCAGATTTAGTTCATGTAGAGAAGGGTTCAGTATACTATGGTCCAAGGCCCAAATCCCGTCTGCCACCTGTTTTTGTAACTACAATTTCGCTGAAACAGTGCTGAGCTCATCTGTTTATGCATTGTCTATGGCTTTTTGAGCTACAATGAGTTGAGTAGTTGTGAAAGAAACCATCTGACCCATAAACTCTAAAATATTTATTATTTGACCCCTTACACAATTTACCAAGCCTTGATATAAAACATTACTGGGGAAAGTGGCTTTCTCACAGATTATATATTTGAATTACTAGACATTTTTGTCATTATTTATTTCAGTACTTTAGTGTGATATATTTCAAAAAATATATGTAGAAGATGTCTAACCACAAATTAACCACTAGGGTATTGAAGTAAGACAGACTTGATTTTGATCCTAATTCTGACATTTTTACCAGCTGTATGATGTTCATTAAGTTCTTAACTTCTTTTTTTTTTGTTTGTTTTTCTTTGTTTTTGAGAAGCAGGGTCTTGCTCTGTTGCCCAGGATGAAGTACAGTGGCATGATCATGGCTCAATGCTGCCTTAAACTTCTGGGCTCAAGTGATCCCCTGCCGTAGCCTCCAAAAGTGCTGACTTAACTTATTGAACCCCCAGTTTCCCTATTTGTAAAATGGAGATAATGAGAGTACCTACCTGTCAATGAGAATGATTTTGGCTGAGAGTTCAGAAAACTCAACACAAATGGCTTAAATCCGAAGGAAAATAACATTATCTCTTTTAGCAGGAAAGGGTTCCTAGGTTGTCTAATATAGTTGCTTACCTAGATCCCCAAAAATAAAGGACTCATTCTGCTGAGCCATCACTGGCTATATCCTTAGGCTAGGCTCCCTTGTCACAGAGAGCTGCCATGATTTTAGGCATCACATCTAAACATCACTCCTAATTCATTAACAAGATTTGAGTCCCATGCCCACCTCTTAAGCATTGTCAGTCTGAATATTGGCATTCCCCTGAGTAGCTTAATGAAGCGAATGCATGGCTATGTGAAGGACAGTGGGCTGATTGTTGGCATAAAACTGAAATTCAGTTGAAGTAAAGGCCACAGAGGATGAAATGTGAGCAGTAGCCAACAATATCAGCTAAGATTTTTTAAAATGAGAATTATATAAATGAATGCATGTAACAACATGTAGTGTGTAGTCAATAAATGCTGGCACCTCCTGAGAGCTGTGACATCATTTTTTTTTTTGGTAAATTTGTTGGTAGTGTTCTTCCAAAATATATTGTTTAATATAAAGTATGCTTGAATTAATTTTATTAAGAGTTTTAGAAGAACTGCATATTATTCCATTCAATAACTGAAAAACTTCCAGGATGTAATGAGATTGGATAGTCATCATTACTCAAACACAGATGGACTCTGTATCGTTTTGCAGCACACACTCACCTATCAGTGATATCTGCATCCACCTCATATTAAGTCTGTTTCAAATACTTATATATCCCCAAGGTCACTCAGCGTAATTAACTGCAAAGTAAACTTAATTAAGATGAATGAATGTGCTATTTTCTTTATAAAATCACTCACTGAATGCCCATAATTTTTAAAAAGGTGCCCGTCTTTTTGCTCACCTAATTCTTGCTTGGCTCAGACATCGTCTTCTAGAGATATTATTTGCAGTCTCTCTTATCTGCCCTCAAAGACACAGAATTCCACATTCCTTTTGTCATAGCCCTTATCATATTGCATTATAAATGCCAGTTTACATGTTTCCTTTCCCTTCACCAGACTGCGAGCTTTGAAAAGGCAACTCCTGATACACAGCATGTACTTCTTCCATGCTTCAGGGAAAACGTAATGAATGAATGTGAATGTCCATTGAGAATGTCCATATTGAGAGAAAGCTGCCCTTATTTACACATCCCTGACCATGGCAAGACTCTTGCTTGCACTCACCAGATTGAAAGGCCCATCCCTTTTTCTTTTTTTTCTTTTTATTTTTTGAGACGGAGTCTCACTCTGTCACCCAGGCTGGAGTGCCGTGGCGCCATCTCGGCTCACTGCAAGCTCCGCCTTCCGGGTTCACGCCATTCTCCTGCCTCAGCCTTCTGAGTAGCTGGGACTACAGGCGCCCGCTACCACGCCCAGCTAATTTTTTGTATTTTTAGTAGAGACGGGGTTTCACCGTGGTCTCCATCTCCTGACCTCCTGATCCGCCCGCCTCGGCCTCCTAAAGTGCTGGAATTACAGGCATGAGCCACCGCGCCCGGCCCTGGCCATCCCTTTTTCTCCCTTTCCTTTTCCCACTGTCTTCAATACTACAGAAAGATTGGAGCCATCCGGCAGTACGCTGTTTTTCTTTTCCTCCTCCCTGGCCAGGGCACGACATTTTTCCATGAGAAAAGAGAATAAGGAGACTCAGACTCCACCCAAAATTAAAAGTCAATGCAATGGGTACCTATGAACCAAGAAGAGTACCTTGTAAATATTCTGAGTAGGTGTGAAAAGACTCCAGGAACTAAAATTGCTAAATTATGAGACATTTATTTAAAACAATCCCATCAATGATATAAGCATACAAATCTCTAAAACCTGAGCTATGGATACAGTGACAAGACATACTACAAGGAAAAATGTCTATAGAAAATGATGAATACAGAGTTTTGAAAGCCCCTGCCTCCTATACTGAGGGACGTTCTTGGAAAATGCCTCCATGTAGCAGTAACTCTTTCTTTAATCTCTGCCTTTTGAAATCTCATCCATTTTCCCACACGCAACTCAGAGTCAATTCAGCTGTGTACTTTTCCCCAGTCTTCCACCTGGCATTAACCTTCATCTCCTCTCTGATTTCTAGCTTTTTACTGCTATTCTTAGTAGAACATGTATCACTCTCTGCCTCGTGCGCGGGCTATTTTGTGGGTATTTGCCATTCCTGCAGCCCACTGGGGAGATCCTGAGCTCCTTAAGGACAAGGGCCACAATTTGCTCGTCTTTTCTTCCCCATTGTTACGGACCACCTAAGCTAATATAGAATAAAAAGACAGGGGTAGATCTTGATTAATAAACATATCTGAATATATTCTTCCCATTACACTTCACTGCAAAACTGAAAGCCTCTTTGTGAACAGACTGTTTTCCTTACGCAAGTAGGGTTTTGAGAAATGAAAAATTATGTTCAAAAACTCGATTGTTGATCCTTTCTGTGTGATCAGCTATATAAGTAGAAAAACATTCTTTTTTTGTTAGGGTGAGGATATTGCACCAAATATAAATGCCTATGTTTGCCTAGTTCTGTTTCTTGGGAAGACCTATATATCCTTCTAATTTAATTGCCTCAAGAGATTGGATTTGGCAGATAATTTCGGATCATAAGTATCAGTTTCTTTCTCTATCTACTGTCTTCCCAAGCATTTGAGACCAAAATATCACAAATGGATCACATCAGAGCCATGAAAGATAAGTGATTGATTGTCTCCTTGATATTGATCTCATGCCAGTAGAGAGATGAGACAACATGGAATTTGCCTTCTTTTTGATTTATTCACGAAACAGGAATTTCACCAAAGCCTGGATATCATTCAAAATCTAACCATAGGGCTGCTGTGTAGGGTGGTGGATCCCCCATTATTACAAGTGTGCAAGCACAGGTTGGGTCAGCCACTGATCATGGGTGTTGCAAAAGGATTTCTTCCCCTGGTCAGTGTTGGACTAAATAGTCACTAAGGTCTCTTCTAGATGTGTTAGTTTGTGAAAGGTCAGCCCTGTATTCAAGCTGGGAGAAAGAGCTAGAGTGGCAGAGGAGAAACTATCCGCTCCCCATTACCCTGGTTCCCCATGACATCAACAGGCAGTTGGTGGTGTCACGATGCTACACAAATGTGAGGCGTAGGCTTCCAGGCTCAAACACAGCATGTACCAAACACACTGACACAGTGTCTTAGTCAAAATTTTGAACTGTGAAAACTGATTAATTTTGTATCCAACTGAAATTCTATTTCACAGCAAAGCAGTTCCCCAGCTGTGAAAGGCTGAACACTATGGCTCCAAAGAAATCAATGATCCTTCTCTGGTACTCAAGGCATCTTTATGATTCCCTTTGGGTGATAGACAACTTTATGTGACCATGGTTCTGATAAATCCAACCGAAGCATTTCAACCAGTGGGCAAACAATTGCCCATAAAGCTATCCACTTCTCTCTGTTAGGTAGTCACTGGATCACTGCCAGCAGAGTGGAGCTCACAGGCTGGGCCTCTGTCTGCTCTCGCTCATGCACACTCCTTGGCATCCAGCTTGTTCCCATCTGCAGAAACATTATAATTTCCAAATGTTGAAGGGGTTCTAATAGTGCTGAACAGAAATGTGTGCACAGTCCAGCTCCAAAACTGGAAAATGTTTATTTTTGTCACATCTTCCCCTTGATGTAAAACCATGGTCCACTTTAATAAACAGGTTGCATGGTCAAAACAGCTTTTTCCAGATAGGTTTTAAGGAAAAATGACTCTAGGTATAGCCATAAAAAATAAAAAGAGAAAAAAAATAGTTCCTCAGTGGGGAGTGACCAAGTTAAAACATACTTTTTTTTTTTTCCTTCTGATGTCTCCAAACCATTAGATATGGTATCATGAACTGCAAATCTTCAAGAAGACCATTTAGGAAGCACAGTTTGCAGTTTATTTGACCATGGGAACCTTTGTTCCTTGCTCCCATTGAAATTGAACTGAAATTCCACAGAAGCACAGTTTAGGAAATACTGAGTTAAAGTAAAACCCATGGGTCTATAGCATCAGGGAATTTTTATAGTGTGGTCCAGAAAATATCACAGAACCAAAGCCTTTTACACAATTCTGAGACTGGTAAAAATAGCACTTGCATGGAAATGGTCCCTTTTTATGAAAAGCCTGAGGAAGCTATAAAATCACGTCTACTTGCACGAGTGCCAGACCAAGAATAAAAAGAGAGAAGATGAAAAGACGACAGGTGAAAGGAGGGAAAGCGTTGAGGAAAAAAGCATGGGTAGAGAGTGACCAGGTCCAGCAGGTATTCTGAGCACAGGCAGAAGGTGTTGTTCCAGGTCTACATGCAGGCAGAGCTGAATCCTGAGGTCAGTAGTAAATAGTGTGGGCCTAGTTTTCATGCCGTAGAATACAGATTACTAAGATTCTATTCTAAAAGTCCAATCACTGCAGACAATGAGATTTCTCTGCAGTAAATATGAAAGCCAGGAAGCAGCAGAGAAAAGCTCAATATGTTGTTCAGTAGAAAACACAGACTGGACCACTAGATGGCCAGAACTGAGACGTTAAATGGAGCAGTCGACAACAGAATCATTCCCCAGTTACACCTGGTTAATGTCATCAGCAATGCCAATTTAAAAGAAACATAAATTATGCTAAGAACCTCAGTGTATATTATTATATTTCAGATGTTCAGTTGGTGCAAATTTATGTTGACCAACTTAGGAAGCCAGGTGGACAAACTTGTACTTACAACCAGGTAGGAAACAGTATGGAAAACACTATTTATCAAAGGCTTAAAAATATTTCTGATTTTTGACCTCATATTTCCACATGGAATCTGTCTAAAGAAAACATCCTAAATAAGAAAAAAAAATGTTCAAATATCTGTATTGCCATATATCTATATGAATAGAAATATTAAAATTGCATAAATTTCCATTAATAGAACAGTTCAGTAAATTATATTTGGAGTCACACAGTGGAATTTCATGCAGTTATCAAAGGTGATGTTTAAGAAGCATCTGTTAACCTGATTATAAACCTGATTATAATACAATGTTAAACAAATAAGAGAGAAAAACATAAGTATATCATGTAATCATGACTATAAAAATCAGGTAAATACAGCAAAAATGACCGGAAAATATAGCAAAAGAGCAATAATAGTGTAAAGTTTATATAATTATAATTTTTCATGACTTTTCTCTTCAAATTTATTCAGAAGTTTCTAATTTTTCTTTTACAGGTATCATTTCTCTTAAGAAGCAGTATTTTTAAAAGAATATTAGCCCAGGGAAATAAATATTCTTAAAAATGGTGCCAACACTGAGCCTTCTTGTTAAGTTGTTCCTAACTACAGATGCAGATTTTGGAAAAGATCCATATGTGGAAAATCTTTATGGCCAAAATTGTTCTTTGCTGTAATGAAATGTCATCAGGAAAGTGGAAGAAAGAATCAATGCACACTAAGAAATTCCTACCTCAGGCAGACTGCAGAGGCTAGGTATGGTTTGGGGGAAACCCTTGGGTGGTAGCCATGGTCCATAGCTATAGCAGCTCAGGGAGCATAGGACCAGAAGCACAGAGCTCCAGCTTCCTGTGATGAACTGCCTAGAGCGTGGCCTTCCTGAGTAGCCATTTTGGTTTCCTGGAGACTATTTTACATGATGACATATAAGAAAAGATTTGGAAGGGGATTTAAGTGACATTGCCAAGATAAAAGCACATTAGACATTTGGTTTAGAGACAGAAATGTCATGTACCTGAGCAGTTTCTTTGAAGGAATAAGACAGATTATCCTACGTGGCCAATAAATTTAGTCTCATTCTTTACAATGACTCCATATGACAAAAGGTCTAAAAACAGCCTTGCTTTTTTACTTGGAAATATATGTTGTGTGCTCTATAACCCCTGTTTTGGATGTCTTCTTATTTCAATCTGTCCCAAACTAGGCATGTACCCCTGAAATGTAATTTCCAATAATTCTTTTTTTCTTAAAAAAAAAAAAAAGACCAAGAAGCAAAAACCCACCAAACAAACAAACAAACAAAAAAACTTAGCACTCATTTACCCTTATTTTAGGTAATTGAGGCAAAAGAAAAAAAAAAAACTTGCAATGTAACTATTAATTAGTATGTTCCCAGAACAAGTGAGATTTTTATAAAAGAGCACAATGGATATAGAATCAAGGAAACTCTTCTTGTATAGAAATAATTCTCTTTTAAAAAGTTTGACAGCTCCTCAATAAAGTAGCACCCTGGCACAAGCCAAAGAGAAAAGAAGCCACTCTAAAAATATCTCAGTAAAAATGGAAAGAGCTAACATTTCCTTCCATGCTCCTGGAAGAGCAGTCTCTGGGACTACATGGCCCTTGGCTGTCCAGTTGCTTTATTCTCCACTCCCCTGTATACCTCTGCTTTGGAGGCAGGCAAAGGATGCAGAAAATGGCTGAAATATATAGTTGGCATGAACTTGCTTTTACTTTTTAAAACTGATCAGCTATAAAAAAGCACTAGAAATGAGTGCCAGCAACAGAATCTATGGCATTCTAAAAATAAGCATGGATGAGGCAAAATTCAGGGATAAACACATTAAAACTTTAAATTCCTGGCTCATTAACTTCTAGTATGCTCCCACATCTTCCCCTCTGGCATGGACACTTGAATAGGTGTTATTTGCTCAATCATATATTTAAATGGTTTTATTGAGTGATGATGTGCCAGGCATGCTGGGAGGTTTCTGTGAGAGAATAAGAGATGACTGGAAATGGCCCAGCATCTTGAAATCACTCCAAGGCAGTTACAGGTCCCCAAACCCTGACTATGATGAGGTTAACAGAAATCGAGCAATCCTTGCTCAAACCATTTACGGACTTGAACAGAGTCCACAGGAGCAGAGGTCCATAAACCACGTTCCTCTATATTCATGAATTGGAGAAATGCTGGCCAACCAATCAGTAAAAAATATGAATTATGATGGCTATGCGAATTATCCTGGTCTGATCACTACACATTGCATAGTATTGAAACATCATTATGTACCCCATAAATATGTACTATTATCATGTGTTAATTTAAAACTTTAATTTAATTTTAAAAATTCCTTAATCCAGAATGCTACTTTAGCCACTGAGGAATGTGGCTGAAGGTCTCACCCTTTGAAGACACACACATAACAAATATCCAAACAAGACCCTTGCCCAAGATACCAGTGAAGATACTGGCCCTATTCCTTCCAGCAAATGTTCTTTCCATAAACTTCTGAGCCAGAGTGTTGGCTTCTGTAAAATAAGGATATGGAATTTTTGTTCAGGAGACAAATTCTATGTAAACACCTATTCCTCATACTATGTTATGAAATTGTGCCCCCCCACAACCCTTGCCAAAATTCACAAGTTGAAGCCCTAACCCCGCAATGTGACTGTTTTTGGAGACAGGACCTTTAAGGAGGTAATGAAAGTTAATGAGATCCTAAGAAGAGGTCCCTTATGTGACAGGTCTGGCGTTTTTAAGAGGAAGAGACACAGGAGGGTATGTGGATAGAGAAATGCTGTGAGGACTCAGAGAGAAGCAGCTGACTACAAGCCAATGAAAAAGACCACTGGAGAAACCACACCTGCCAAACCTTCATCTTGGACTTTCAGCTCCAGGAACTGTGAGAAATTTCTGTTGTTTAAGCCATTGTGTTAAGCCACTCAGTCTACGGCATGGCAGCCTTACCTAACTAAGACATATCATGGGTTGGTTTACAAGTCATATATGTTAATCTACATGAGAGAATAAACATATCTAGTAAATTTCAGCCATCATGTGAACACAAAGAAAGGCAATCACATTTGGTTTGCAGTCATAGCTGCAGTATCATTTTTTTGAGATGGGGGATATGAGGGTCCCTAAGCTTCCATAATTTATTTACATCTCTGCCTCCGCTGAAGTAAACTCTTTGGGGTTTCATTGTTTTTAAGATCATTACAATAGTGAAGGACATTCATGTAAATGAATAAGATAGACAGATAAAGCAAGAAATAATATTTTTAATCCCTGTCTTTCTCAGACTCTCTTGATTGTAGCCACAGTTATCTCCACACTGAAAGCTCAGCCCCATCTACGGCTGAGCCAGTCTTTCACACAGAAAAATCTGGTATGATGTCAAGTAGTACAGTGGCAAGCTGAGAGCATACACCTAGTCCTTGTAGTTTTCTCCTGTTTTACCACTGATGCTCAGGCCATGGACTGGGCATCTAATTCCATGTCCTGTTCTCATCCTAATCTTGCTTCTGAGATGAGAGTCTAAGATCCTAGGATCCAAATAATCGAATACTCTCCTTGGTTCTTGTTTGTTTCTCATACTACATGGCCTGTATGCATTCCCTCAGCCCAGGGTCATTCTTCCAATGAACTGATCACATAGAATAAAGTATCAATGCCTAAAATGACTCCAAGCATCACTTCCTAATTTTAACCGTACTAGCCTTTACTACTTTAGATGCTTCAAAGAATATACTAAGCTGTCTTTCTGGATCACCTTATTCTTTAAACAATCTTTTTTTTTTGACATAGCTAATTTTTAATTACCATTTTTTTAAAAAGAAAATTGAGAGTTAGCAAATTTAATTCATTTGGCAGATTACATACATTAAAGGTGATGAGAGATTTCCAATCTTGGTCAAAATGTAGTATCATGGACTAAGACTTTAGATTTCTGGAAAAGAAGGACAGTGATCCTTGATAAATGGAAAACAAATGAGAAATGAAAACTACATGGTCTGAAATAACAAATGCACTGGATGGGACGGAAGACACATTAGACATTGCAGAAGAAAAGGTAGAGGTCTTGGGTACATAGCAATAGAAACTATCAAAAATAGGAAGTTAAAAACAATAATGAGCATCAGTGAAGTATGGGACAACTTCAAAGCATATATTAGGCATATAACATATGTAGAAGTAGAGTTCCAGAAGAAGATGAGAACAAAAAGCTATTTTCAAATATAATAGCCAATTAAAAAATCATGAAAACTATAAACCCATAGAGTTGAGAAGCTCAACAAATTCCAAGCATAAGAAGGATGAAGAAAACTATATAAAGGCACATCATAATCAACTTTTTACAGCAATAAATTGAAAACCAGTGATAAATTATAAATCTTATAAGTGACCAACAGAAAAAGATGCATTATACAGAAAAACAAAGGTAACGATAACAGTAGAATTCTTATAAACATTGCAACATAGTCTTTAAGAAACTGAAAGGGAAAAACAAACAAAAAAGTTAATCTAGAATGCTTTACTCAACAAAAGTATCTGTCAAAAACAGAGGTGAAATAAAGCCATTTATAGGGCTACAACAGCTGAGAAAATCCAGCAGTAACAGAGTTGCATTACAAGAAATGTAAAGGACATCCTTCAGTCAAAGAAAATTAACAGCCAGAAATATGTATCTACCCAAAGAAACACAAAGCATAGGAAATGGCAATTATGTGAGTAAATATAAAGTCTCTTTTCTTTTTATTTAAATATCCAAATATAATCAACTGTTTATAGCAAAAATAGTAACAAAGTATTATGAGGTTTATTTATATATGTATATGTTTCTGTATATGTATATGTATATACAATGTTTGATAACAGTAGCATAAAGATGAGAAGGGGAGAGAGAAGTGAAGTGTACTATGCAGAGTTTTTATACTACACATGAAGTGATATAATATTACTTGCAACTTGACAGTGAAAGCTAGAGGTATATACTAAAACTATCAAATAATGATAAAGCAACCATGAAAATAACAAAACAAAGAATTAGAGGTAAGACAACAACCAAGGAAATGCAAAAAAAGGAAAGGTTATCACACCGGATAAAAAAGCAAGACCCAATTATATGCTGCCTACAAAAAGCCCACTTTAAAAATATATAAACAGGCTAAAAGTATAAATGAAAACAGGTATACCACACAAACAACACTCAAAAGAAAGCTGGAGTAATTACACTATCATCAGACCAAGGAGACTTTATAATCACCAAAATTTGAGGAATAAAGAGTAATACTACCAGC